>NC_091122.1:79806954-80106954 GCF_040183065.1 Periplaneta americana | reverse complement strand
AAGGTCAATTAAAATGTTGATAAATAAAGTGTAATTAGCATTTGTACGAAATATTAATATTAAATTCCTTCGGGGCATATTCATATTGGACTTAAATTAAAATATGATCAAATGGCAAATTCATGAAATTTAAAATTTTATTGTGACTCTCTATTTAGACTGAGATGAAAGAACTAATTGATTTTTATTCCGATGTGTATTTTCAAGCTCTTGAGCAAATATGAACTAAAAATTTTGGAAACTTTGACGCAAGGAACCTTTTTAGTGAAGTCAATATTAAATATATTTAAAAAATATAATTTCCGGAATAATAGTCCAAATGATACTAACTATTGTTAAGATGAGAGTATTGTAGTAGGCCTATTTATGTAGTTTAAATTTCGCAAATTTAGGATAAAAATTATGGAAGTTTTAAAAATCATATATGACCCTTTAACTGGAAATATTACATGGATGCTGGCAGATTTGCAAACTAAAGAACATTGATAATATTAAGTGAAATCTTAATAGAACAATAAAACGGAGTTATGCAGCAATACACCGACCGATAATATAAATATAAATAAATATATAAATATATATATATATATATATATATATATATATATATATATATATATATATAAGGTAGGTATCTTCACATCTCCAAAGTTCGTCAATCGTCATTTTTGTTAAGATACAATATTTAGCCAAAAGTTGGCAGCAGTAACTTGATACATGTTACGTTAGAACTTCGTTGAATACGTAAGGTGCATTACCAATAACTCTTGCTATTATAATCGCCATATTGTGTTAACTATGGTTACCAGCATAAGATTTACCCCGTAAGTATCTGTTTCATCCAACGGAATAAGTAATGCATTTGCAGAGTGTAATATATCATTTTAAAGCCTATTTCGTGTACTTTCTGCCTGTATTTTTTAAATTGCATTTAGCCTACTATAGAGATGTCCTACTGTTATATTCTTCCTTACGTTTTCCATATTAACTATTTGTGCTAAATGAGTTGCTTATACTATATTCCAATGTATTTTATTTTCTTTTTTCTATTATGGTATTATTTTCATGTTGTTTAATGTCGATTTTATTATGCTATTATTTCTTTTTTGTAATATGTTAGTATTCTGTTCTTTAATTTTTTTGTTAAATTTTTACTGCTTGTATACTTTCTGACCTGGTAGAGTGTAAGAGAAGGTCCTATGGCCTTAACTCTGCCAGTATAAATAAACAAATATTATTACTTTCTGACATTATTTTTAAAAGTTGGAACTGTTCTTAAGTTCGCCACTGCAGCTTCTTCCATGGTCAACTTAGGATCATTCGTTGCTGGATCTCTGAGATCGTTTTAAACAGTTGGGAGTTTAAATAAATGATTACAGTTTAACTTTAGTATTTAAATGAGTAATATTTTAGATATTTTATAGGTAAAGGAATACTGAAACTATTAATTTCGTGATAATTTATTAATGGCAAAACTTTGTTTAATTCTTACTATGATCATTTTTTCTATATTAAAATATATTACATATGTACTCTGATGGTATTAAAATATTAGTTGAATTTACAACAGGCACAGAAGTGGCGAACTCAGAGAACACATGCGTCCTAACTGCGCCAGTTGCATCCCCTGTCTTTTTTATTTTTGTACGAGAAGAAGTACCTTATTATTTACGAAATTTTTATTTAAGATGGTCTTTAGTATCAATATTGCAACGCAATTTTTTATACTTTCGAAATATGACTTCATCATCGATTTAAAAATAAATTTGCTTAAGGTGGCGAACGTAGGGACACTTACCTTATATATATATATATATATATATATATATATATATATATATATATTTGTACAGTGCAGAAAGCAACTGGAAACTACTGCATTTATCTCTCCCAGGAAAAACTGCAAATATGAACAAGACGATGACCATGGTTGTCGGAAAAAATATAAAGAAGGCAAACCTGCGAATGCCTAAATGAGGCAATAGAGCAAGTGGACAGGCGTGTACTATAAGCAGTAACATGAGCTGCTGGCAGGAAGTCAATAGGAGGATAGCAATGGCAAAGGAAGCTTTTAAAAGAAAAAGGAGCATCTCCTGCGGACCTATGGAAAAAGAAATAAGGAAGACACTAGTAAAGTGCTTTGTGTGGAGTGAAGCATTGTATGGGGCAGGAATATTGACATTACGACGAAGTGAAGAGAAACGACTAGAAGCATTTGAAATGAAGAATGAAAGATTGGAGAATGCTGGGTTTGCAGTGAAAGACCTGCCCTGGTGCCGAACACTTATATATATATATATATATATATATATATATATATATATATATATATGTGTGTGTGTGTGTGTGTGTGTGTGTGTGTGTATTTGCACAGATCTGTTGTTGGCTGGAATATTTAACTAAAAGAAATTAAGAATGCGATATCTTCACTCTGTTGTCATTTATAAGCAAAATTAGTTCATTGGATAAAATGAATTGATTTATTTTGCTTTTCAATATTAAATGAAGTATCCACAACTGTGGAGTAACGGTTAGCGGGTCTAGCCGCGAAACCAGGTGGCCTGGGTTCGAATCCCGGTCGGGGCAAGTTACCTGGTTGACGTTTTTTCAGGAGTTTTCCCTCAACCCAATTTGAGCAAATGCCGGGTAACTTTCGGTGCTCGACCCCGGACTCATTTCACCGACATTATCACCTTCATCTAATTCAGACGGTAAATAACCTGAGATGTTGATACAACATCGTAAAATAACCTACTAAAAATTAAATGAAGTGGTGGTCTGTCATTAAAAATCGTTTAGCCTTTCTTATTATTCGTTCTAATTTTTGTAGTAGTATGAAATGTTACATACTTCATGCATAAAAATATTAATAAATAGCCAGTTTTATTTCAATGGTCAATATCTCAAAAACAAGCTTTTGTTAGTTGGTCTCTTATTGCATAACTCCGTCCAATTGGCCTAGAATCTAGCAGTTGATGGCGAGGATGATTAAGGTTCCATATTACGCCTATAGATAAATATTATGAGCTAACACAAATAGTAAAATTATAATCTTCATTGTAACCAGATATGACTGTAAAGATACAGCTAACAATATCCAGAAACACTCTACACTACTGATACTTTGCTCGTCAGAGTTTGAAAATGGGTAGCTGATTTTATGGCGATGCCGTATCTGTAAGAGCCTGCCAATTTCGTGTGCAGGCATCCGCTGGAGAAAGCGTCAGTTTACGGTACTTTTAAACTCCTCCGAGACAACAAAGACCTGCCCATCAGGATTTGCTCATTGTCATTATGTAGACGCTGCAGCCCTTTCCGTTTTCGTAGAAAACCTGATCTCTTCTTCTGCGTTTCTGCCAGTATTCTTTGTTTGTTCCCATATTTTACTTACGGGATTTCTTTGCATGTCCTATGCAAACTGGAATAATTACATAGTTGCAAAATTCGTATTTATTGATTGATAGAATAGATGAATAGAAAGTAATTTAATATAGAAATATGCAGTATAACAAAATAAGTGCAAGTATTTTAACAGTTGATCGAAAAAATAAATATGCCTGCTATAAATATTCCTCTGCAACATTTTCCTTACTCAAACTCTTTCTGCAACAAGTAGCATACTTTATAAGGAGCTAGCATGTTTTTTCTTCTTTTCGAAGGAAACATCTAAACTTCTATGAACTAGATTAGCCTGGGCTCTGAAAAAGGAATTATAGGGTGCTATTCATAGACATTTCGCTAGCCCGTGCTACGAGCGTGCTAAACTAGCTCCGGTTATCGACTGATTACTTGTACAGGATTGATATCATAGCATATCGCTAACACTGATTTATGAATACGAAAAACGTTAGTTCGCTGATCATCCACCGGAAGCCCGCGCTAAGAATGTCTATGAATATGGCCCTAAGAAACCTTCAATCAATCAATCAATCAATCAATCAATCAATCAATCAAACGTTTCAATTCATTTACCTGGAACTCCTCTGTACCTGTGATGGAAAAGTAATAGTACTTCTTTTGGTAAAATCTGTTAGTTTTCATTTTATTTTATTATTTGCTGAATTATAAGCAAGATGTGTTGTCATTTACTTGTTATTTTTATTTTATCTCATTTACTTTTGTTTCCAATACCAAAGATTATTCAGACTTTCAGAACTTCGAATGTTGCTTCATGCGAAAAAAACTATGGATACAAATTTGGTTTAATAGAACATGAAGGGGTTTGCGAAAGTCGTAGTCATGTTTCAATTATTAATTTTTCCTTTACAAGTTTCGTCATGTTGCAGACGACTACTCTCTCCTCCAATCCTGCACAAAGGTCAGGTACTTGGCCTGGCTGGCCCCGGAACGTATCTTTGCATTTAGGTTTGCTTCCATTTTTTATATATATTTTTATTTTTTTATTACATTGGGGAATTCAATTGAAGTGAATTTTATTATGGCAGGCAGAGTAACTATCTCATGCCCCCATGCTATATTGCTACCTATGCACTTCATTAGAACTAGGTACCCAGCTTCGAAGCAGTTAGCCCTGTGAACTTACAGTATATTTATTTTCCCCTATTACAATAATATAGGATTATCTAAGAAATTAGTAATTTCTTTGTGATAGTAGAAGAGAAAAGAGTGGGGGAAGGGAAGTGGTCCGTGGCCCATTTCTTTTAGGGCTCATCCCGACATTTGTCTTATTAATCAAGGGAAACCACGGAAAAACCTTGAGCAGGATGAGGTGTCGTGCTGACGACAAGCCAATTGACTTCAGTGAGGTCTGTATATATTCAGGTGGAAGATTGTCTTTTAATCGTGATTTAAAATACAAATACCTTAAAAATCCATAAAAATTATTTACAAGAAAATATGTACAATACAGCTATGCAGCCAATAACGTGATGACCTTGAAACAGAGAAATAACATTATTAGTGCATTAGTAGACTTATGTCCGTCTGTCGAGTCATGTGGTTGTTAATGTTCAATTTGATTTTCGTCTTGTACGTTGTCGTTCCAAGCTAGTGGGTGGAGTACGCTCTTAGGTCTTTTATGTTTATCTAAAGCAGGGTTGTAGTTACCGAGGGTAGAAATTAATGGGTTGTTGCTGCTGTACGACTTAGTGTACGTGCAGAAGCTTGATTTGAAATATATTCTTGAATTGTCAAAATTTAGAGTTCTTTATGAATCAATCTAACAGGTGTTACTCTAGAAAGTCCTGTAATGAATCTTAAACGTTTGTTTTGGAAAACCTGTAATTTTTTTAAGAATTGTAATAGGTGCATTTCCCCAAGCAGGACAAACATATAATATTATTGACCTAATTAATGTTTTATACAAAGTCAAGGCTGTATATGTGTTTAAATGTCTGCTTTTATTTAGAATTGAGTACAGCTCCACCATTCTAGAATTGGCAAGTCTTAGCTTCTGTAGTACGTCTTCGGAAAAAGTGAGCCTTCTGTCTAGTGTTACTCCGAGATACTTAACTGAAGTTCTCCACTCGATTTGTGATCCATTTATAGCTAATTTTGTGTGATTTATTCCCGGTCTATTGAATTTATGCGGTCCATAGTGAGTTCTATATATATATATATATATATATATATATATATATATATATATATATACGATGAATGTCCAAGTCCAAAGATGGTCAGGGTAGATTCGTGAATCCAATGCTGACAGGTGGGCTATCTGCCTCAGCCCTGACAGAGTCAAGTCCCACCCTCGGACGAGTAGACTGATAACCTGAACTCTTTCTATATCAGAATCGAAAACCCGTACTGCCTCAAACTTCACCCCAGACAATTTTTACTATTGCAGATGATAGATGAAATGAGGTGAAAGCGAAGAGTGTTGTTGGAATGATAGAAGGAAACTGGAATACACCGAGAAAAACCCTCCGCAATGCCTGCTCTGCCCATCACATATTCCATCACGAACTAGCCGGGGTCGCCTAGATGGAAGACCAGGGTTCTAGCACTTGAGCAACTGACGCGGCTGTTAGGTACAATTTCATATTCAGATTAACATCTAAATATCAAAATATGAACTTAAAGTGAAAGCAGAGTAACCTCTTAAATCTGCACACCTCCCAAGTTTGAACACACTGAGTGGTGAATTTGTTTCGTGTCGTATCTACGAAATTTCAATTCCGCTTAGGAATGGGTATTACTTTAAAAGCGGAACAATCTGCATTCCGCGGCGGGTATGAGCGGGACACGCGAAAATTTCCTAAAAGTCGGGAATGTCGCGCTATATCGGGACATCTGGCAATCCTACCGGTTATCTATTTTATGCAAATTAACTTAGGTTATACCGTCCTCGGTTGCATATATCTGTAATGGACATATGTAATATATATATATATATATATATATATATATATATATATAAACATATACAATATATTGAGATACAGTTACACGCGCACAGCCATACCTGCAAGTTTAGAAGCAAATACTTTCATATACTGTAGCTCCTATTTGAAGTATGTCTTCCGATTTCCAGTTTTCAGTGACCCGTGACCTATGTTATTTGTCTATGCTAATTGTAACGCAAACATGGAGTACTTCTTTTCCTATCTAGGTCCTTACGTGCCCTTCTGGGTGAAAGATATGGAGAGGGGATCCATTATCTTGGGGCAATATTAAATTTGACAATAAAGATTTTCTTGTCGGTGTACACACGTCATTCATTCCACTAAATACGAGATCACATGTGTTCACTATATTAAACAAAGGTTTCAGATCACTTTGATTTTGGAGTGACGCAGATTGTGGTTCTGAAGACATATCAACACGGAAACCACGAATAGGCCTATATTGCTTATGGCATCATATTCAAAATGCTTTCTAGACTTATAGTGGAGAAGTCTTGAAAACAAATATCTGGATCATACGGCAATTTGCTATTATCGAGAACTTCTGGTGTTTTCTGTTTGTTTCCACAGTACCACTTTTAGAGTGACGTTCAGCTAGGTCTGTTGTTTGCATACATGCTGCCAATTTATTAGTCATTCTTCAGAAGGACTATCCGAACTTCACTTGTTTAATTTAATTTTGTTTACTTTTCCTTTTACTGGTTTAAAATTTAAGAAGTAATTAAACGAAATTTAATTAATATATTAAAATAAATGTAATTAAAATATTAAAATAAGTGTAAATAAAATATTAAAATAGCTGTCATTAAATATTAAAAATAATTGAAATATTAAAATAATTTTAATTAAAGTATTAAAGAAAAGAATCAAAATGTCGGACGATGAACATAGAATTTAGAGAGCCTTAGATGTTGTGATTTTGGTTGCAAATGTTGTCAATGAACTGATAGCCCCTGAGGAGAGAAAATACAGAGAAAAGAAAGAAGTGAGGGTGAGAAAGTATAGAGTCTACGTAGAAAAAGTGCATATGAAACACTACTCAGAGAAATGGCATTGGAAGATTCACGGTCATTTAGCAATTTTCTACAAATTGATGACAATATGTTCAACGAACTCCTAAACACGATATAATAAGTAAATAACGCACAAATGTGCATGCATAGTTACAAGGAGCACAGATTCTACACTCTTTGTTGTCTCTGTAAACATTGGCTGAAGTGGTATCAATCACAGAGTCTGTCATAGCGGCTGCATACGCATTAAAGTGAGGGTTCGTGGAAGACTTTTTTGTACATAGCTTGTGCTGAAAACCACGTGATGCTAATCTTGTAAGGGCACTGCACATGTCGTTATTTGGGCCTATGGTACACCATGGCATCAGTTGTGTAGAAATCCAGTGGAATTTCATTCTTCTTTTCTAGTCTTTTCCTGAGCAGTTCTGTCTCTCGTTCCCCAACTGCAATGTACATGTCAAGTAAATCTGTCGCAAATCCTAGACCTCATCCTCCAAAATACCATCTCACAATCACCAATTTCATCTATGCTAAATTACCTAGTAATTATGCAGCGTTGTTAAGTAACCGGTGGGGGAGAAAGTGAAGCATCTTGAACCTTAGGGGAAACCCGGGCAAAGCGGATAAGCTAAGAATAAACAATGCCACAGGCTATATTTTGGTGCTCCCGAAATAAAAACTACATGACTTTGGTTGTGACACATATTGTCCACATATCTACAAAACAACAATTCGTTTCTCGTACCTACGGAGAGTGATATGATTTGAGAAAGAAAATATAGTTAATTATTCGCTTTGCCCGGGTACACGGGCAAAACGAATAATTAACACGGGCAAAGTGAATATCCCTATAACATTTTCACCTTTCTATTTAATTTCCATTCACTGATAATAAAATTTAATCAACACATAAACACGATGTTAATGAGGCATATGAGACTACAAGAAATATTATTACAGCCCTTTACAGCACGTTAGATTAGTACAAAATACAAATTTGAACAAGTCGACGCTTCACTGGCACTGTAGACTTGGAATTCTTCTGCTTTTCCTCCTGCCCATAAGTTACTTCTCTTTCAACGTTTTTAATCGGTATAGATGTAAGAGCTCCAGAGCGCTGACATTTTCTTCGTTTAACTCGTATCTTTCGAGCATCCACTTTTGGCACTGGTCTAAATCAAAAGAACTGACTTGGGTTCTCCTGTTGATGATGTTGAGGGTTTTGGTGTAACCGGAACTGAAAATCTGAATGTAATTGATGTATTGAATATTTCGTCAATCTCTGAAGATTCCGACATCACAGATGTGGTTGATTTTGAGTGCACATTAACTGTTTCTTCAGCCGCTGAAGAAGCTGGCACCGCAGAATTTGTTAAATCTGAGCCAGCTGTCGTTTCGCTGATTTCTGTCTCAAGTGGGCGATCTGTAAGTTGATCTGGGGCAAAATCTTCATCAACAAACACATTATGGTTGTATGGCCAGAGAGCAGAACCACTGATTAGAAGATTTTATTTCTTCAAGTGCCTTCTTAATGTCTTCTTCAGATCATTTGGCTTGCTCCGTCTTCCTCTTGAAAAATTAAATCATCTGAAAACACAATACGACCTATTTAAGTAAGAATTAAGATCAGTGTTGATGATTTATAATTTAATTAGTGTGACTTACTGCCTCCACTATGGAAAATGATCTAACACGCTTTATTACAATAGACAAATACATACAAAAATACTGCTGACACTTATATAGTCAAATAAATGTGGCAGGGCAAAGCGGATAAGTTATCCACTTTGCCCTATTCACTTTGCCCGCAGATGCCACTTCACTTTTCATTTAAGGTTATACAAACATAAACGTCAATAATCTTCTTCGTAAGTACGGCATTTTAGAACTAATTCTATCGCCTATATATTACTATCACACAACAAAGAGTTCCTGCAGTGCTGTATGTAGTACATATGTTTCTCTTACCTTGAAATATTTTAAGAAAACAGTCAATTTTCTTCAAACACACGCTGATTTCTTCTCTAACTAGCTAGAATGACGACAAGTCAGTTCAAGCAGCAAAATCTGGTAGGGATTCTTTCCCAACATAGCAGAAAGGGCTACATGTTGGCGTTTCTAAAGGCCGATTGTATAAACCATTTAATCTTAGATCAGAGGTTAAATTGATCCTTGGTTCAGCTGAACTTGGAATTTTGTGTTGTATAAAGTCTAATCTGAGATTAATTTGTCTCAAACTAAAGTCAACTTTGACTGAAGAAATTTCTCCGATTAAGTTAGATGATCCAAGTTCAGTTATTTCTTTTCTGTTTGAAATATACGAGTGACAGATTGTGCAAATAAAATATCCATTATTATTAATATTAATAGATATGTTAGGTACATTTATATATATTTCTTTCAATTTCTTGCCTTAATACACAAACATTCTTATATTTTATAAGGCTCTATCGTGTTCAGCAGTATCAAATAACATAACCTATAATTATATTATGTTTATAACAACCATTAATTATTAATGGATATGATAGGTACATTCATAAATGTTCAATTAACTGTATTACTAAACGAAAATTGTCGTTTTATAAAGCTTTATTATGTTTAGCAGTATCAAACACCGTAACATGACAACAACTTGAGTCAACCTTCTTCTTATTGTCCGCCATTATTTACATTGCACAAAAAAAAACAGTGTCTCCAACAGAGTGTAATACGGAAAGTCGCCAAAAAGTAGTTGTAAAGTCGCTAGATTTCTCATTATCAACAAAGAAAGATTAAATTTTGTCACTATGGGGTGCTAAAAAGGTCACTAAATCCCTATTTAAGCAATATAAAAGTTA
Source organism: Periplaneta americana (assembly GCF_040183065.1). NCBI lineage: Eukaryota > Metazoa > Arthropoda > Insecta > Blattodea > Blattidae > Periplaneta > Periplaneta americana. The sequence goes on along the minus strand of NC_091122.1, from coordinate 80,096,733 downwards.
AAAGAAATTGTTGTTGAAAAAGAGTTAAAGTCGCTAGATTGGCAACACTGAACAAACCTGTATAACATGGTCCGCGCATCACGTATTTCACCTGTTTATGCGATGTTGCCAAATCCTTTTCACGGGAACTTAGATTGCATTTGAACCAAGGAAATTTGATCGCAGAAAAGTTTTATACAATAGAAGTGTCTGAACTCGGTTCACTTTTCCATCTTCGATCAAAGTTGATCTTTAGTCAGGGAGTTTTATACAATCGGGCCTAAGAAATATGCATTATTCTCTTTGCCCGGGTTATTCGTTTTGCCCGGGTCTCTCCTATACAAAATGTGTGAAAATCAAGCGGGAGACTACATTGAAAACTGATATGCTGTAATTCTGCCAATGTCATTTACATTATCCTAATAATGATGTAAGTGCCTCAACTTTATTTCTTATTGTATTTAAAGTAATAATGCTTCATGTTCTGAAACTAAAATTCTTTCAGTCACAATTAATATAAATTATGATTCACACCACAGACTTCTGAACATTGTCATTAAAAAAAGTCCTTATAATAATCTGTTCACTCGTTATCTTTATTCTTTCTGCTTTTCAAACTGAAATGTTACTTATAAATACATTTCATTTAATGTTTCCATCACATACTAAGCAGATACGAAAAGTTATACTTCTCATTCAAAACAAAATTACTCGTATTCTTCATCTTTTCTTTTTTAGAATGATTACAAATCAATTTAATTTCTTTGTAGAAGCAGGAAGGAAGGAATTCAGTCCCATAGGGATGGGAGAGGAGAATATAAACACGATATACAACCAAATTAGTGCAGTAAAATAAATAAATTCATATTTCCAAAAAAATATTTTATTTTAATTGTCCGCGTTTGTATTATAATGCAATGTAATACGTCTAACCCTCCCCCCCCCCCCGTTTCAATAACTTATTTTTCATGTGTTCAATTTTCATTATTAAATACAAAAACAAAACAATACCGACTTTTATTAATATTTTTTAGCAAACAAATTAATACTCCCTTGAATGTATAATAGCTATATTCATAAAAATGCGTCTTCAATGCAAAAAAAATATATATATATCGTAAAATGCATACACTATTTGGAGTTATAAACTTATGGTCATGCAAAAATAGTATATAATACACATGTCTTAAATCTCAGAAACAGAAAATACTGGACTTGATCTCGTTTCCCCCCCCCCCCCCCCCCGATTTTGTTATAGGTCTAATGCGTCAAGAGAAAATAAAAAAGAGATGATGTCGAGTCTGAAGTCTGGGATGAGTTTGTCGTACAAGTAAGGATATTAGTGACATTCATGTTTAATTAATAAAATTATCCTGTTTATGAGTAAGTGCATTCTCTAAGTGTGCATTGGCAACAAATATTACTTGTTGGAGCAGTATCTGCGAGGTGTGGATTTTTGCTAATTCACCCTATAATATTAAATTTAAAATTCGAAAAAAAATGCAAGTTGGTTATTTTAACAATATCTAGACAAATATCACATAATAACATATAAATATCAAGTTCATAATATTGATTAATTATTAATTGATTGTCGTAAGACCACACACGAGTACTAATGTTAAGAAGTAATGCGCGAAATCGTAAGGTTTAATGAAAACAAATAATAGGCCTATTGATATTTATTGGAACCACTCTTCTATACTAGCTAATATAAAAATCCCTTGAGTATTTCATAGGCATAAAATATGAATGAGCTTAGTTTCGACAAAAATTGCTATTGATTGTACGCTATATTTGCTTTTAAGAATGAAATCTTTCCTAAAGGAAGAAAATTATTAACTTTGAACTGTTAAACTTTAGTAAGATGTTAAATGACACAAATTTCATATAGGTAGGTTTTCCAGTAACATTTCTGTTACGATATTTAAAGGGCTGATAAAAATATAACAAAGATTTGAACAGGAAATTATTGCTTATTGACTGGCCATGTGTAGGCTACAATTTTTCTCTTAAGGTATGTTAAAATGTAAATAACTTACCAGTTTCTTTGAATTCCAATTGAATTTTATTCCATATTGTCATTTTTTTCCTTACGCGATTATAATACTCATAGTATAATACTTATAGAATAAATCGTATAAAACTGGATGTTTCCTTACAATTCCAATCAATTTCTCACTATTGAAATAGGTGACTTAATTTTCAAACATTCATTTATAAAATAAATTATTGCATCCAATAGCTGAATAAACTTGTATCTTTAATTAGTGGAGTGATTTTTCTAGTAAATATAGGCCTAGTTAGTAATGATCCAAATAGAACAGTAAAGATAAAGCTATTTACAAAGGACTTAAAATCACAATGACTGATAATTCTTTCGTAATGAACATGGGTGTAATGTTGCATTCCCTGGTAGAGCTGTCATTACAGAAGCTCTCTATATCAATGTTATTTGCTCGTAAACTATTAGAAATCAAAGTTCGTCTGCTAGTTTCTATGTCTTCAAGTTTGGGTGAGAAGTTTCAAGAAACTGTGAAAGTTGTCGAGATTCTGTTACGCACTTAAGACATGTGTATTTTATACTATTTTTACACGATCATATATTTATAACTGCAAATAGTGTATACATTTTACGATACGTTTTGCATTGAAGACGCATTTTAATTAATGTAGCTATTATACATTCAAGAGTGTATTAATTATTTTGCTAAAAAGGTTAATAAAAGTCTATATTGTTTAGTTTTTGCATGTAATAATGAAAATTAAACACATTAATATATAAGATATATATATAAGATATATATATATATATATATATATATATATATATATTTATATAAACTAGCTGTACCCGTGCGCTCCGCTGCACTTATTAGAAATAAATATAAAGTAATTACATAATTAAAATAGAACATTGGGTCCAGGGAACATTCGTGTTTGATAGAAGAATAAATCGTTTAATATGCTACTTAATTTAAATTGTATTTAAATAATTAAAATGCTATAATTTTGGTCCAGAGATCACTCATTTGGTGCAAATATAATTCTTTTAACATTTTTCTAAATTAGTCTTGAATGCATCCTTTAATAAATCACTCCAAATTAATAGAGTTGATTGTGTACGAAGATCTTTTTTATGTTAACCTTACTGTGCATCTTTTTTTTTTTTGTTAAGTTTATTTTATTCACGCCTTAACATCTGTGGTCATGTCACGTGTTTAGAATGTGTGGGTATATCAGCAGGCCGTTTTTACTCTTGTTGAGTTCCTGTTTCTAGTGTGTGTTGTAGATGGCTTGTGTTCATGTAACTGATTACAGACTTTGATTAATGTTTTTGGTATTGGTAATTGAGGCGGTGATGAATAATGGCATGTATCTTTCCAATCCGGCATTTGTCTTTATGACTAAGGGAAATCATGAAAAACCTCAGTCAGATTGGTGGGCCACGGGGTTTGAACCCGGGACCCCCGAATGCGTGTCTCAAATGCTACCGCCTGATCCAACTCGCTCGGTTGTATATCATTGTTTATGCAATTAAAAAATGAGGTACATACATAAATATTATTTTAAGAAACACAGGAAACGAATATGGGTAAATTATGAGCGCAGGAACGCCATTTCATGATACCTTTTAAAATAACTCAGCTCCAGTGATCTCAATGGTAAAATGAGTGTATAAAATTAGAGTATTTTATGTGGATCAAATAAAGTTGCAATAATCAAGTTATACAATATTTCGACAGAATATAAAGTTTTCTGTGCGTACAGATTTCTTTTCATCTTACCTCAGTCCTCATTTGTAGCATTACATCCATCTAGAGAAACTACAAATTTCAAACAGTGAAGAAGGTTAATTAGCTTCTGAGATTTTTTTTTTTTAATTTTTCTACATACACTTTTAACACTTATACTGTATATCACTGATTAAATTTTCAACTTCTTTACTGTGTTAATATTTAGGATTTACCTTAGCTGACTAGTTTCGAAGTCTTGTTTCGAAATACAAATTTATTGATTTTACGACACTAGTATGTTTTTATATCGTGTTTAGGACTTCGTCGAGTCTGAAGTCATGTATGGGAATAATACGGAATATTTCTAGAGAGACAACAAAATTAAACAAGGGCAGTTCTTCCGAAGACTGAGTAATAAATTGGCAGCATGCATGCAAACAACAACTCTCTGAATATATGATGAAGCAAAGTTTGGAACCACAAACATAACATCTATGGCTCTCTAAATATTAGGTATCATTTTTCGCCATTTTGATTCTTTTCTATTACTAATTTAATTAAAATTAGTTTAATATTTTGAATATTTAATTACATCTATTTTAATATTTCAATTACACTTATTTTAATATTTTAATTACATTTATTTCCATGTTTTAATTACATTTCTTTTAATCATAATCATCATCAGCCCTCCAAGTATTAAAGGCTTCGGCCACAGTGCAAGCGGCAAGTGGCGCGGTACCGCTCTCGAAAAATTGAGGAGTGGAGAGAAAAGAGCGTTGGGGTGGCCATATAGCGCAGACTTGGTGAGCGGCGCGGCGCGGCGTGGAGATGAGATCATGACAGTGTTTGCTTTTAGGCAGTTCTTATCTAGAAAGAACAGCTTCAAATAGGAATGGAACTTTGGAAGAGAATTTTATGTTCATCCATTTAATAAGAGATGTGAAACTCTGAGAATTTCATCGTTTGTATGGAGAATTAGGGACATTTCCAGATAGATATTTGAAGTATACTCGCATGTCTATTACAACTTTCGACTATTTTCTAAATAAAAATAAGGAGAGACTACAGAAGCAAGCCTTCAAATTTCGGAGATCTATCACTATTGCACAACGGCTAATCATTATATTAAAATAAAATTATTTTAAGTTAAAGACACAGGATCATGCATTCTTCGAGCAATGATGCAGGTACGCTATACTGCATATAAATTAAATTAAATAAAAATAGTCCTACGTTTCCTTAAATTTTTGTGTTGATGGAATTAAGTCTCATTCATTACGAATAATTGCATGGGCTGCATCTTACATGGCAAAAAAAACACATGTTTATACTTAAGAAAATTTAACATTAGAAATGAGCAGTTTTCAATATTTTTATTAATTTATTTTTTTCATTTTGGTTTATTGCATTTAAAACTTCTTACAATTATGTGCTGTACAGTTTTAATTTTTCCACTGCAATTATAATTATTACTTTTCATATGCGGCAAAAGAGACATTAAAAACTATGCTCAGGACCACTGTATATAAGGTACTATTTTAAATAACCAATTATTGATAAATAGATTTAACATAAATATATTTTTATATAAGTGATATATATTTAAATTATTTAGATTTATACTCGAGCCCTTGGCTTTGGTGCTGAGGCAATCGAAGACATATTCGTCTGAAGTGATACGTTATTATCGCTGACAATTGTTTTTACTTTCCCCCAAATCAGGACTGTTTGGAGTCGAAGGAATCTCTTAGAAGGAAAGATTTCCTACAGTCCTATCAGAAAGGACGACGTCCTTCATAAACATCGTCAGATCAAAAAAAGTCCATAACGAAGTAGCAATTCAAGAGCTTCGGAACCGCTTCGTATCTTTGGGAGCTTCTGGAGTTCCTTCTCAAATTTATCTTTTAAATTCTACCACTTATTTTTGCCATAGGGACATCATTGTGATCACTGACATTTTCCTTCAGGGTAGGAAAATTTACAGCAATTGTAATGGCAAGAGAAACGTGTGAGGTAATCTAAAATTAATCGATTAAAGAATTTATACCATAACCAAATAAAGAAAAATTAAACGAAGTAGTCAGTGATTACTACGAACGTTGTGGTTCCCTAATTGCTTCGTAATAAACGACGAAAAGCATGGTCAGGTAAAGGGTCCTGATAAATTCGGTTCCAGATATTTTAATTTACATAATATTACTACAGAGTATTGCTGGCGCAGACTAAACATTTTAACCGTTGACTTGGTGGGAAGAGGAAAACACAGTGATGGAGGCACTTTCACAACTTTACACTTCTCAATTTGTTGGAGACCAACAGGTTCAATGTGCCTGAGCTATCGAACTCACATGTAAAAGTATCACTTGTACTTATTGGAGATGAAGCATATCCTCTAAAACTTTATTTTATGAGGCAATATCCATTGAGAGACCTACGCCTAGAAGGGAAAATTTTAATCAAAGTTTATCTAGTGTTCGCAAAATAATATGTGGCATGTGCTTTCGGAATATTGCGTGCTAAGTGGCGAGTCACGAATAGAAATATTGACACAAATGTGAGAAGAGCCAGCACATATTATAATCTTCCATTTGAGAAAAGATTGCGACAAAGCATGATTTGCATTATCATGAAACGACTTTACAAATTGACAGAACTGATGACGTGCAAACTCATTAGAGCTCAGGTCGCAGAAATAATAGTTGCAGTGAAATTGCTAGACAAATAAGGATAAATTCACTGATTATTTCAATCAGTCGCAGATGTTAATATAACATTATAATTTATACTTAATAGATTGTGTTTTTTCATAACAGAAGTGTCAATATTCTTGTATGAGATTGTCAATAATTACTTTTGACCTAATAGTTTTAATCGTACCGGTATTTCTTTGCTTTGACGATGGTTAATCGTAACAACAGAAATATTTAAATCATATAATTGTACCTTTATTTCGGAGTTGGAATATGTTTAATATTGTACGCAGAACTGAGTGTTTATCCCGACAATATTCTACGAAGTAGGATTAATAATAATAATAATAATAATAATAATAATAATAATAATAATAATAATAATGATGATAATAATAATAATAATAATAATAATAATAATCACACGACATATTATAAAAATATTATTCGCGTTCAGTAAAATGCTTTTTATATATTCCTCGTCATGGAGAGGTTTTTGAAGTTCTTCTCCCAATTATTCCACAGGAATATTCGGGTTTTCACTTCTTAAATGATAACTTCTTTCTCATTTCTTGACAATTCATACTTGCAATTGTGAGCGGCGCCGCTAAAATCTCAAACAAGAGTGAGCGGCCAGCGGCGTGTAGTGTTGTCCTTGAACCAACTTCCCCTCCAAAATGCCGCTCCGCTCACACTATGGCCAGCTGCATTTGCTAACATGCGTTTGTGATTCATCCACGCCGCCACTCAACGCGCCGCGCCGCTTGCCGCTTGCACTGTGGCCGAAGCCATGTGGCCCGTTACGGTCTCAAAGCAGAATTATTGTCCCTTCAGCGTTTCTTGGGACGTCCCAGTGATCTCTTTTCTTGTGGGAGATAACGAAGCATAGCTCTTGGGATTCTGTGTGATGACTGGTGACATCCGAGGCTTGTTTTGAGACTTGAAAGCTAGTAATGAATAAGTTACGCCTAATGGGTTGCTGGCCCAGAGGGGTAGAATTGTGTGGAAATTTCTTTTAATACCTTCTTAAATTTCAAAACTCACAATCCACTCAAAGTATTTCGGCAATGGAAACATTTTGTAAGTGAATATGAAATCAGAGCGAAGATTTCTGTAAGAAGCTACCTGTCCTTCTCTTTTAACAGACAAAAGGTTGTCTCGAGTTCTCCGCCAAATCGAAATCGTTCGTTTAACTCGCCATAACTTGGAAATTAGTAAACATTTTGAATAGCGGAAACTTTTAAAAGTAATTTCTATTCTTCTTCAACATTCCTCTCACTTTAACCCCCCATATAACGTGAAAAATAGAAAAGTTTGCCGCTAACCAACTTTTGAAGGTATACATGTCTATTTTGAACAAGTGACTTTGAAGTTAGTATTTTTTCTCATTTTTTCAAATACAATTTTTTTCTATGCTTTCCTCAGACATTGGCCTGTCGATCATAAAATTAAGAGTGCAATTGATTGACTGTCATAGGAGCTATGATATGATAATGCCGCTGCATACGCTAAATTTTCGTCACGCCATCGCTTCGAATATTTCGCGTTGGGTGGAGAAACGTGCGAATTTCATTGCCGCTGCATACGCGAAATGTTCGTCGCCACCACCGCAGCGAATATTTCGTGTTAGTTTAGGGAGCCCTTATGATTGCCCATACAAAACTAAGAACGAGCGGATCTCTGCAGTAAAGTGTAAAACTCACGAAGGAAAATGAGGTTAGGTTGAACCCCAATATAAATGTGATACTATTAATTATTTGTTCGTATTATTCATATGTGCAATACAAAATTATTCTTTCCTTAATGTTGTAATAATATATCCAAGTAAATAGATCGAATCAGAAAATTTCAATAATGTGAATTGAATTAAGTTGCCGCAATACTTGTAAGCTGTGCACAGACTTCAATTACTTACTGGTATATTAAAACTAAAGTTTCCACAGAAAAATAAAATAATTTTATTACTTTCTCTATTTTCGTAGCTACTAGGATTGCGATAATTTTACAGAGTAATTCTTTAAGCCTCAAAACTTTAGTTGTAACAAGTGTTTGATTGGACACAATTTTACGTACCTATATACAGGGTGGAAATAAAACGATAGGGTACACTGAAGTGAATAGAAAACCTATATTACGTTTTGTGATAAAATGCACGGTTAATTAGAAAATTAAGTTTGAAGTTTCAGCAGTCCGACAACATCGCCGCGAACATACGGTTCTCGTGATGCAGATGTAAGAGGTCAACGAACTCGGTAATTAGGTGTGTCTCGCTAGATGAGTTGTTTTGTGGTGCCGTGTTGCAGCCAACTCGCAGCGTGCAATTGCTTGGAGTTAGAGGTTTTTAAAATTAAATTTACACGAAAACCGTCCACAATATTGAAATAAGCCAGAGGGATAAATTATTCTTTATTAGTTTTCCTATCGATATGGGCAAATATCACGATCATACTCGCAATAGTTATAGAATAAGAGGTTGTTAAACATTAAAGAAAAAACATGTTATCTGGAAAAACTAACTTTCCACCAATATGATATTATACTTTTTTTTGGTTACATACAACATGAGCTCTGAAAATCTGCAAGATTATTTCACTTCCACCCTGTCGACTTAATATAGTTTTTGGGAACATATCACATATTATGGGTATAACGTTTCATGTATTATTTCATCTTATGAGAATGAAAATTTTTACAGTGATATCATGTTATTTTTATTTTAAAATAAAGACAGGTTAGGAAACCTTGGTTCCGGGTCTTTCTTCGTTCTGTTTGCTGTGTGGGAAAAAATGTGATGTATTTCTAGTTTCATCAACATGTCTCCAACAGTTCCGATACTCTGCAGGACCAGATCACTTATCTCTTCGCGGTGTAGACCAACCTCCTATGTCGTACTGTGGGAAATGACTCGTCGGTAAATTGATCTATACAACTGGCTTCATAGTAGTAGTAGCAGTAGTAATAGTAAAGGTAAAGGTATCCCCGTAACATGCCATGAAGGCACTTGGGGGGCATGGAGGTAGAGCCCCATGCTTTCCATGACCTCGGCACTAGAATGAGGTGGTGTGGTCGGCACCACGCTCTGACCGCCTTTTACCCCCGGGAAAGACCCGGTACTCAATTTTATAGGAGGCTGAGTGAACCTCGGGGCCGTTCTGAAAATTTGGTAACGAGAAAAAATCCTGTCACCACCAGTCCGTAGCCAGCTGCTCTACCAACTGAGCTACCCAGCCGCCTGTAGTAGTAGTAGTAGTAGTAATAATAATAATAATAATAATAATAATAATAATAATAATAATAATAATGTTTTTAAATCTCTGTTGTCATCCCTTGTGTGCTGTGTGTAGCTCCAACCAACAATTTTATTATAAATATTTGGATTTTTAATAACCATGGGACTATAATCCCTTTTGTAATCTATAACTTACACATCATCTTTCCGTCTACAATGAACCTTATCTTTGAATATACAGTCTGTTCTTTCATACTAAAGTCTGGAAGCTTATCAACTACCAATTTTTGGATTTATAAATTCGAAACTTAAATTGTATGGCCGATTCCACGGTCATGCAACAAATTTGGTAGCACTCTCGGGATGCGATATCTACCAACTTTTCAAGAATTTCGATATTTTATCGGTTTTGGCGATTGAAGATTGACAAGAATAGACCCCTAGATTTGAAGACGTCCTGGCGAAACTTTCTTTCTCCTGGGTTAGACGCTGAGGGATCCTATCCAGATTCTGCAAGCTGTCCAACAGTGATCACACCCACTGCTGATCCTGTGTTTCTCCTTCTTGCCGAGGTAAGTTTTGCTCAAACCTGTAGTGTGGCAGTCGAATCGTCGACCATTGGATCGAGTCTGGTGGAGGTTCCGGACGGAACACAGGTCTACTTAAAAACAGGTTCCTACCTGCTCTTCTACTAATCGAGAACTGCGGATCATCCAATCGTGGCTCGGCTTTATTCTTTTTTTTTGTGCAAGCCACAAATTACATTCTAATTGTTTCCTTCTGGAAATTGTTACACGTTCAGAGTCCTACTTTGAGATCCTTATTAAAATATGGCATAAAGAGCATGAGATGAACCGTATACTTACATAGGGGAACTAGGCCTAAAATGACATACCTTAAGGAAATCTTGAAAAAAAAATATATTCTTACCAAATTTGTTTTGGTCAATTATATATAACTGATACTACAACATTAATACATATATTAAGATCAACAGAAAGTGAAAAATACTGAAAATCTTTAACTGAAAGGTATGTTTTAAAATAGACAAACTATGTCATTTTACCCAAGTTACTAGGATAAAATGACACACTTAAGTTAAATTTTTACAAAGGTCACAAAAAATATTGATTCTCTTAGATACACCTGCACATTCATTATGTGCCCATGAGAAACATTTCTTGCACTGTAGCCATGTTACTCTTGGTTTATATCGGCTGTAAAGGTCATTGCAGTAGAGACAAGGCGCATCGTCCTCATCATCACCATCGAATTCACTCTCTTCATCTTGGTCCCCGTTGTTTAGATCAAACTGTAGCTGTGTTTTTCCTCTGTTTGCTGAACGCCTTTCTTCTACAGCTCTTCTTTCAGCTTCCTTTAATTTTAATGTGTTAATAAAAGAGTTGCTCGATTTGGGACCCTTCATGTGTTCTCTTTCTTCTCGCCACAGATCTAGTGCCAGAGGGAATCGGGGAGATCTCTTGCGATGTCACATGAGGTGAAGACCTCGTTTGTGACGCTTCCGCTGCTGATGCAGTTGGTAGTGTTGGCTCTATCTATGTTCTTTTGCATTTCTTGTTGTTAAACTGCTCTTCTCTGTTGCTCCTTTTGGACCAACAGTCTGTAGGGACTGCATGCTTCAGAGGTCCATTTTAATTTGTTGTTGTTTAAGTTTTATTAACTGTTCATCTTCTGGTCTGTCTGTGGGCGCTGCAGGACTAACTAAGTGATCAGGAAATATGTCCGAATTGAATGGACAAATTCCTGTTGAAGAAAATGCACTCAATGCATTGCTGATGGTTGCAGCTTTTCCATAGACTGCAGAAAATAAGTCCGCAATTTGAAATTGCGTGATCACCCTTCCAGGATGGTTCTTCAGCCACTTTGTAACGTCTGATCATATGTTTTCAAAGGCCCGAAGAAAGATACATCAAGTGGCTGGAGTCGGTGAGTGCAGTGAGGAGGGAAGGCTAACATGACATGTAATCACTGTTGCCAACTTCTGTGCACTTTAGAGCTGTAAATTCAAACTCATCTTACAGTGTTTTCACAAAAGCGCTCTTTGGTGAAGCAGGTTCAAGTAAACTTCAGACTCGCCAAGCTTAGCTCATTCATCACAGGATAAATCACAGTAACAAAATTCAATATAGGGGAGACCCGGGTAAAACGAATAACCCGGGCGAAGAGAATAATGCATATTTCTTAGAAACGCCAACAGGTAGCCCTTTCTGCTATGTTGGGAAAGAATTCCTACCAGATTTTGCTGCTTGAACTGACTTGTCGTCATTCTAGCTAGTTAGAGAAGAAGTCAGCGTGTGTTTGAAGAAAATTGACTGTTTTCTTAAAATATTTCAAGGTAAGAGAAACATATATACTACATACAGTACTGCAGGAACTCTTTGTTGTGTGATAGTAATATATAGGCGATAGAATTAGTTCTAAAATGCCGTACTTACGAAGAAGATTATTGACGTTTATGTTTGTATAACCTTAAATGAAAAGTGAAGTGGCATCTGCGGGCAAAGTGAATAGGGCAAAGTGGATAACTTATCCGCTTTGCCCTGCCACATTTATTTGACTATATAAGTGTCAGCAGTATTTTTGTATGTATTTGTCTATTGTAATAAAGCGTGTTAGATCATTTTCCATAGTGGAGGCAGTAAGTCACACTAATTAAATTATAAATCATCAACACTGATCTTAATTCTTACTTAAATAGGTCGTAATGTGTTTTCAGATGATTTAATTTTTCAAGAGGAAGACGGAGCAAGCCAAATGATCTGAAGAAGATATTAAGAAGGCACTTGAAGAAATAAAATCTTCTAATCAGTGGTTCTGCTCTCTGGCCATACAACCATAATGTGTTTGTTGATGAAGATTTTGCCCCAGATCAACTTACAGATCGCCCACTTGAGACAGAAATCAGCGAAACGACAGCTGGCTCAGATTTAACAAATTCTGCGGTGCCAGCTTCTTCAGCGGCTGAAGAAACAGTTAATGTGCACTCAAAATCAACCACATCTGTGATGTCGGAATCTTCAGAGATTGACGAAATATTCAATACATCAATTACATTCAGATTTTCAGTTCCGGTTACACCAAAACCCTCAACATCATCAACAGGAGAACCCAAGTCAGTTCTTTTGATTTAGACCAGTGCCAAAAGTGGATGCTCGAAAGATACGAGTTAAACGAAGAAAATGTCAGCGCTCTGGAGCTCTTACATCTATACCGATTAAAAACGTTGAAAGAGAAGTAACTTATGGGCAGGAGGAAAAGCAGAAGAATTCCAAGTCTACAGTGCCAGTGAAGCGTCGACTTGTTCAAATTTGTATTTTGTACTAATCTAACGTGCTGTAAAGGGCTGTAATAATATTTCTTGTAGTCTCATATGCCTCATTAACATCGTGTTTATGTGTTGATTAAATTTTATTATCAGTGAATGGAAATTAAATAGAAAGGTGAAAATGTTATAGGGATATTCACTTTGCCCGTGTTAATTATTCGTTTTGCCCGTGTACCCGGGCAAAGCGAATAATTAACTATATTTTCTTTCTCAAATCATATCACTCTCCGTAGGTACGAGAAACGAATTGTTGTTTTGTAGATATGTGGACAATATGTGTCACAACCAAAGTCATGTAGTTTTTATTTCGGGAGCATCAAAATATAGCCTTTGGCATTGTTTATTTTTAGCTTATCCGCTTTGCCCGGGTTTTCCCAATATGAATATTGAAAATATATTTATTTTAGAAAATTTAGGGTTTTATTTATTTTAAAGAAATCCCCATCTCACCTATTTTAAAAAATAATTGATCAATGAGAGAGATGCCAGTATATATTACATAATTTCACAGAAGTAATCACTAATCAGCCATTGTAAACAAATATTTGACACCAATTTTGCAATTCGCTAACGCCCATAACATACGGCTTCTCATTTCCAGTCAGAAACATGTACTTTGGTACAATGACATAGTATGTCATTTTAGCCAAATAGTTCGTATGTCATTTTACCCGGAATGAAGAAGAATAAGAAGTAGTGATAGTATGACCTAACCTCTTTATGAACTTGGATGTTGTAATGCTTTTTATAGAGGGAAATATTTTTGTTTTCAGGCATAAAATTTATATCACTAATAACTGAACCTTAAAAGGCCAAAAAATACATAACATACCTAAAAAATATTATATCATCTTGCACTTTTTTCCTTTAGTTGCACCTGCTTCACCAAAAAGCACCTTCGCTTGCTAAAACTTGGATGTAATCACTGTTTCCAGCGTCTGTGCATTATAGAGCTGTAAATTCAAACTCATCTTACAATGTTTTCACAAAACACATAGTATGTCATTTTACCCAAGTATGTCATTTTAAGCCTAACTCCCCTACCTGAAAAAGTGTTTGTGTCTTCTATTGCTTTAAAATAATTGCTTAAGTGTTTAGGTAACATTTTGGAAATATTCAACATTTTTTCCTCCATTATTGTATCTTGTACAATAATGGAAATTAGTACTCGTGTGTAAAACACTGTCCTTCTGGTAGGCCTGTATTAAAAAAATATTTTTATGATTAAAAAAAATATTTACATATTTGTTTTCAAAATTCAATTCACTGTGCAGGGATGAAGCTTTTCCCACATAACTAAAAAACTATCCAACAATCTGTGATGAAATTGTTTGTGTGTATTTATGCACGTCATATCTACAATATCAAGTAAAAATCACTTCTCTAGCTTTGATAGATTGTCTGATAAAAATAAATATATTTAAAAATGGCAAAATATAAGTATTTTCTTCTAACACAAAATGAAAAAATATATTATTTATTAAGGAATGTAGTTGGAAGAGCATGTATACATGAGTAGTTTCAACAATAAAATAAAAGAGAGAGAATATGAAAAAGTTAACAAGTTTATGAGTTATGAGGGAAAAGCTTGATCACTGCACAGTGAACTGCCACCATTTTAAAATTCGAAAAAAGAAATATAGGCCTATATATATATATATATATATATATATATATATATATATATATATATATATATATAATTTTTTTAAATCGTAAAAATATTTTTTCCATATAGCAGAAGGACAGTGTTTTACACATACCAATTTCAATAATTATTATTGTGCAAGATACAGTAATGGAGGAAAAAAATGTTGGAAATTTCCAAAAATTTTACTGCTGTATGCTGCACTTAGCCCCCTAAACCTTTTGAACGGAATTCTAAATTACTGCATTCATTCGTCACATATGTAAAAAACTGAATGAGTATATAGCCTATATGAACGAGGTCATGATACGTTTATTGAATTCATCATTGCTACTATAGAAGTGCTTGCTGTAATAAGAATTTCAAATTTACCGAGAGGTTACACAAGATACCATAAAAGAGAAGTTAGAATCCCATTATACGAGAAAAGAACGCTAGAACATTATGCTAATCACCTTTTCACCAGTAAACAAACACATAATGAAACAGTTAACGTGAAACTCGAGTCGAATTAAAGTAATCAGGGCATTCTCATCAGTAATGGAAGGTTGGTCTGCAGAACGTAAAGGTGGAGTTGTAAATGTAGTGGCAAAATTTGGAAAAATGTGTTTTGTTAGTGGAAGCAATAATACCGATATACAAATACTGGTCAGAACTCGTAGGGGCAAGGGCAGTGAAATTAAACAGTTGATTCAATTAGCAGTGGATGAGGAGTGCGTTCAAAACATCTAAGGAACAAACTAGGTATTTTGGTAAGTCACCAAATAAATCAAGAGGAACGATATTTTTAAAGAGAGAAAGGGAGCCATCTGGATATCAGTGGCGGCTCGCAACCTGAAAAGTTGGTGAAGTTCTTTTATTGAGGGACATGATGTACGACTTTACCTATTTTTGTAGATTAAATTGATTCGTCTGTCTCTACGAATGGAGAATTTGTCAATGATGTCGTTATGAAATGGCTGCTTCTCAATCAGATCATGTAGCAAGGCCTTGTGAATGGAGATGCACGCCAATGATGTTAATCTCCCTTGTTCCATTGAATTGCGAAGATTTGTCTTTATGCGGTTGAATGCAGTAAAACTTCGCTCCACTGAAACCTTTGTTGACGGTAATGTCACAATAAGGGAAAAGAGCCTATAGGTTTCTTCAACACGTCTTTGTTTTCTCTTATACGTTTTAGTGCTTGTATCAGGGGAAATGTTCTGGTACTCATGATCTGCATAAAGAAGCTCTAGTACTGTTTCCAAACGACTTACTCTTAACAAATTTGGGAAAGTCTTTTGTAGAGTGGCAAGAGCATTAGAAGAAAAAATATTCGAATACTGAAGAAATTTTGAAGTATTGGCAAAAGAGCAAAACTGAAGCTCTTCAATGTCTTGATATCTAGTGTTAACTTGCATAAAAATGACGTCACGTATTTAAAAAATAATTATGTGTACTTCTGAAAAAGTTCACCTTCTGACAGCTTAACATATTTCCGCCTTGAAAATCCACCCCTTTCTTTAGCCATTTCAAAAAAAAACTGACAAAAACTTCATCTGTTTTCACAAAATCCAACCAAGTTCCATGCCGATTTTTTTTATTCCAACTAACAAACAGGGCCAACAAAACAATTTTTCCAAATAAGAACTACCGCACAGCCACTGATATTCACTGTACCACGTACTTTTAAAATGTTTGGTGTAAGATCTCGCACCTTTTCTTTTCAGCTTTTTTGCCGATATATTAATAACGAGTGTTGTTTTCCCCGCTAACAATTCTTTTTATTTTAGTCGGTTATTTAACGACGCTGTATCAACTACGAGGTTATTTAGCATCGATGAGATTGGTGATAGCGAGATGAGGATTCGCCACAGATTACCTGACATTCACCTCACAGTTGGGGAAAACCTCGAAAAACACCCAACCAGGTAATCAGACCAAGCGGGGATAGAACCCGCGCCCGAGCACAACTTCAGACCGGTAGGCAAGCGCCTCAACCGACTGACCCACGCCGGTGGTTTCCTGGTAACAATAAATCTCTTTCATCACCTTCAGTCCATCGCGAAAATGGTGTCTGTAACACGCTACACACTATATCGTTTATAGGATACATTCCTCGTTGTTATTAAAAATGTTTGAGTCATCACTTTTAAAAACAATAATTATAAAACTATCACTAAAATAAATAACTGCTTAGTTAACTTAATCTTCTAATATATCGTTTTAGCAACAAGACATAACACAGTCACACAAACACGTCTCACAAACTGAAATTAACAGGTACAAAGAAGTGTGAACACTGTGAAAGACAAGGAATTTTATCTCATTGTATTCGCGTGCCGTTATTTTCCTTTCAAAAGAGCCAAGCCAGGAGGCTATAAGAATGTTTGCAGCTACAAGAGAAATGTTTTGTCAGCGATTCAAGTACCCTCGCAAACAGGCTCTATAGAAATCTTACAAAGGTTCGTTGCCATGGTTACCCGTAAACAAAACCGCAAATTGAGAAGCTCTACCTCTGAAAGAGGGATATAGCTGCAATTATCACCCTTCCCCCACTCTGCGCCAACCAGTAGTGACAATGGGACTAGTGTTCCATAATGCAGAATACCTAAGTGCAGAACATATCACAAAGCAGAACGTAAAAGACAAAAATGAAGTGAAATAAAACAAAATATTAAAATACTTGTAAATAAGTGAAGTTGCGCTTAATAGCCGCTTCACGAGCTTCACCCGAAAAACCGCCCCTGCTGGATATAAGGTAAAACAAAAACCTTAAGTCAGTATGATACAAGTTAGCCGCGTCTTTGGTTTAAGTACTAGTCGCGTTGGCCTTCCATCCAGGAGACCAGGTTCCATCCCCATCCAGGTCGTGATGGAATTTGTGGTGGACAAAGCAGATGTTGCAGAGGGTTTTTCTCTAGGTATTCTCGTTTTCCTCTATCGTTCCACCATTCTATCATCCATCAACTGCAATAGTAAAAATAGGCTGAAGTGAATTCTTGGGTGTAGTACGCGTTTCCGATGCTCGTAAAGGGAGACTTAGAGGCTCCGGCCCCTAGGGCTTAACAGGCTACTCGTAGCTCTATCAGGGACTGAGGCACAATGGCCCGCCTGTCAACGTGAGATTCACGAATTTCACAAGGCAACCTTTTGTGGACAATTAATGCATACAAGATATTAAAAAAACATTGAATATTTTGAGATGTGGTAATATTCATCTTAACAAAGTCTAATAAACGTGAGTTATAAAATTAATACCTTCCGAAATATGAGTACTTGTCTATCAGTATCATAGGAGATGTTCAATATAATTTCCATTCACTGTAATGCATCCTTCTACCCTACATCTTAGTGACTGACATCTTGTTACCCTTTTGTTTACTGCATTTCCGATATACGTAGTATACCCAATATACCCAATAAGAAAGAAGCAAGCCATTAGAAGATATTGTGCTGTTTTTACAATACAATTTCAAAGTCCTTGTTGGTGCAAATTTAATTTTAGGACCCATGTTTACTAGACTTCTTCTTCTTTTTTAGTACTACTGCCACCTCTCAGACTATTGAATGTTTTCTTGAAATGGTAATCACATTAACCATCTCCTATGTTGTTGATGAACAAGTACTCATATCTTGGAAGATGCATACATACATACATACATACATACATACATACACGCACGCACCACACACGCACATACGTTCATACATACATACATACATACATACATACATACATACATACATACATACATACATACATACATACATACATACATACATACATACATACATACATACATACATACATACATACATACACACATACAGTTTCCCAAAAAAGAAATTAGACGATGTAATGTTCTAAGTCCAGATACAAGACACTGGGCATAATCGGAGCAAAATATGGTATCGTATTTACTGCATTGTTGCAAATTTTTTCCAGGAACAAAATTCATTTCCCACTATATAAGTAGGCTATACTGTACATGTATATAAATACGTATATTGAACACACCTTATAAAATTGATAGAAACATGGTAATACAGAGAAATATGATGTAATTTTTGCGCAAATTACAACAATTAAACGTTTCCACATAAAAAGACAGAACATGTAGAAGTTGTGTTTTTAAGGTTCTTTTTTTCTCTCCGTGAGTCATGAATTTTGCAATTCACTGTAAAAAACATAATTTATTATTATTATTATTATTATTATTATTATTATTATAATTTCTAGGCCGCTGATTTCCAGGTCCTAAAATGTGTTTTAGATGCCTAAAATAAGTTCTTTCAGTACCTCATTTAGATTTAATATAACGTAAAATAGGCTCGAAAAGTACAGGACAGGAAAACACTATAGATATTTGATATGTTAACAAATTAGCAAATTCATTGAGAAAGGCAGAGAAACCAATATTAAACCTATATATAGAGTTTCAATTTCGACACATATGTTCAACTGGAATGTTGCAATCAACTACACCGGATTTTCCTACAAGAATATTTGCTGCTACACGCGGTTCATTTGGGCCCTTGTTCTTTTGTAAAACGTTTTTCACTTTTGTACACACTTTTTCTTCCACGTCTCTTGGCGCTTCCTTGATTTTTTGTTTGAACTCCAACAGTAAAGCTATGTCGTCATAGATAGGTTTCCCCGGGTCTTCAAATTCTGAAATGATTGCCATAAGAAACGTGTAGTGGGAGCAAACGTAAGCCAAATCATGGGGGATTTTTCGAGTAACTGTTTTGTCGAAGTACAGGAGCAGAATCCTCGAGCAAATGTTTTATGACTTCCTGGATCTTTAAGGCATGTTCACTGTAGAGTACTCTGCTACTTTTAACCATGTACTGCATCGGGTAGGAACCGGTTGAGGAGGTGGCAGAGGAATATCTAGGAGCTCTCCTCTGAAAGCTTGTATCCTTGACGGTGCCTTAACGAAAATTTTCTTCACTGTAGAGATTAATTTATTGTTCCAATGAAATTCTACCCTTACTTGTTCTGCTACGCGATTCATAGCATGGGCAAGCACGTCACGTGTAACATAAAAGGATAGAGCACCCTAAGCAACACAATTGCAGCAACCACGTATGCCGCGGTATCTGTGTAGGCGAGCAGCGGCGAGCGCATTTTATTGTAGTCAACCTTATCTGGTCAACGAAAAACTATCACCATCGTCATTGATTCCAAAATGTAACATCCCCGTACTCCTCACATGCACATTCCTCCAATTCACCACACTCATCCGTTCAAGACAGTCAGTCTTCAAAATCTATTCAACAGCCCCCTGCAACACCATCTCAGCTGAATTTTCAAGAATAACAGCCTCCCATTTCACAGAATTCTGAACTGCAACTAATCAATATGATTTCATGGAGCAATAATTGTAATCTGTAAATAGGCCTATGTGTATGTTATAATGGATAACAAATAATAAGTAAATTTTTACAAACATGAATCATGTTTTTATTTCTTTTTCATTTTTTATTTATTAGTGAGGAAATTATGTTATGAAAATACTCACTTCAGCGTCAATGTAAGGCGCTGCTCAGGACTGACGGCTTCTCGAAACGGCGCGTATTTACCAGAGAACGGTAGGAGGCAAAGCAGTTCTTGAAATTTCGTTGGAGACATGCGAAAATAGAGGAAAAATTTGGTTTCATCTTCTAATAGATCTGCGAAAAGATGATGGAATTCACCATATTCCCTTCTCTTCTGAAAGATATGATGAACCCAAAACCTGTGTTTTCGCTTTTTACATTGTCTTTTCTCCCACTCCCGCTCTTCTTCTTCCGCACAAGCTACAGCAACTATAAACAATTCTTCTTTCGACGAGCTGTCCATTACAACTGAGCCTTCTGTGCAAAGTCTGACCGGTTCGGTGCCATGCCGTGCTGGCCAAATGGGTTTCCTACCGAGCCGAGTCGATTTGTGCCGAGCCGAGCTGAGCCGTGCCGTTCTGTACCGAACCGTGCCGGCAGTTCATAATGGGTTTCCTGCTTATGGAAAAAAAAAACAAAAACAAAACAAACATGCTTCAAAGGTATGAAAGTTGTTTTGAAAATCGATATGGTCGCTACGCTTGCCATGCAAGTCATAATTGGTCATCTTCAGCTCTAGGCTTCATTGTACTGCGCGGTTATGTCAAAGTAATACGAGTTCAGAGATCTGCTATCTTCCTTATATATTCTGTAAAGGAAGTCTTTTATCAATGAAATAGTACCGCAGTAGGATTAAGAAATCTAAACTCGCCGATAGCGGTGTCGGATTTGAGTGGACTGCAGGTGAATTAATTTGATGTAATTATCAGATGAAGCACTGATTAATATTAGCCTAAATATCTGTCGCACTGTCCAAAGACAAGTTTCTGCTGACTATAATAATGTTGTTTTTGACCAAGCGTCATCGTGCATGCTTTACGAAGTTGACAGTGTTGATGAAGAAATGGTGATGTGTTTGAATGTTAAATGTCATTGTGAATGTGAAAAATAATTAGTAATATTCTTCATTTGAAAAAAAGTTTGCTGGTATAATTATAAATAGGCCTATGAATCACCTTTCTTTTTTAGTGTATTGTGAAATATGTTTGTACATTCTCGGTCTTACTAATAAAAACTCTATATACAGACGTTTAACTATCTTATACTTATACAATGAGTAGCTCGTTTATAAGTCGTGTGTAAATTCCTTACTAATAATCACTACATTCGTCGTGTATAACAGTACAACTGTTACATAGCTACGTCATAGCTTCGTCATTACTTCGTTACGAAAGGTAATAGAATATCTGAGGTTCTCTATTGCATCCGGTAGAGCGCTCTAGTGTAGCGTGTTAAATATCGATAGTACAACTGGCTCTAATCGATTACCACACTACATTTTGGTCAAAGAGTACAAGCTCCAGCAATATTATTCTAATAATTCTATGATCTTTGGTTTGTTCTTCTGTGGTTACAAGGTAACCATCATCATAAAATGACAGTCGATACGAACAGCTGTTAGAGGGGCGGCCATTTTTTCGCTATATACAACGCTTAAACAAGGGGTTTCGTGTATATAACTACTGCAAAGCAATTCCCATTGTACAGTTACAGACTGTTTATACGTCCATCGCGTATGCATGGTTTATTAGTAACGTCTTCTGTCTCAACTCTGCATAAGTCTCGTATAAAAACTATACACGGTTTATTAGTAAGACTGTCTATCTATAAAAATAGTAAGGTGAGAAATGTACGACAATTTTATGCTGAAATACGACATTTTTTAAAAGTTGGTACGACGGTTGTGTTTCTATTATCTGGCAACATGTCACCAGGTTTGTCTCAGGACGTTTTTGTACATATCAGGTAAACTCGGGATTGTGATGAAGTTTGTTGGAATAACTTCTATTGGAGTGCGTTGTAGGTGGGTTAGTAAAAGACCTACTGTAAGTCCTTTAAACAACCATGGGCTGCCAATACTTAAGTTCATTAATCAATCTTGAAGTACAAGGCGTAATTCAGGTGATGAAATGAAGATTATGATGATTACTCGTTGTCACGTGGGCCACTCGTCGCCCTCCCCAGCACTTCTGCTGACTGCAGAGCTATAATAATAATAATAATAATAATAATAATAATAATAATAATAATAATAATAATAATAATAATAATAATGATGCTTCTCCAACGATCGCCGCTCCGTTTTATTGGCTCGCGCCAGTGATGCTATGGTGACCTTTGAATTCCCCGTGATTCGCGTCTAGTCGATGACCTACCCACGCCGTGGCCAGTGCGATAACCTACCTTTGGACTTAGACTTGGACTTTTAGGGCCGTATTCTTAGACATTCTTAACGCGGGCTTTCGGTGGATGATCAGGGAACTAAGGTTTTTCGTATTCATACATCAGTGTCAGCTATATGATATCATATGAATCCTGTTTAGCGCGCTCGTAGCCCGGGTTAGCGAAATGTCTATGAATAGCACCCTTAGTCATTAACCCCAGTACATAAAAGACTCAAACTATAAATTTAGGTCAAGTCTGCACGAGTTGTGAGGATGGAATACATTTTAGATTTACAGTATTAATGTCACTCTAAATATTAATTACAATCATATCAATTATAATCATATCAATTACAATCATACTAATTATAAACATACCAATTATGTCCCTGCAGTAAGTGGGCGCTTATCACAGGATGATGCATTTGGATTCTATTTCCTGATAACTAAATTTGGAATGTAGTCGACGAAGATTATCAGTCGTTTCGCCAACTGATACCCAGATATATGAGTCTCCAATATACTGTCGGATTCTGTTCATTGCGTCATAGTTCGGCTTGCCAACTTTCGTAAGTCAAAATTAGGAACACAAACGTTACGGTACTGACAATTTTATTGCACTAATTATTTTCACCTATCAATAGAACCATCTTGATTCATATGTAAAAAAATTACAAAAACTTAACAAAATCACCACAAAGCAAATTGAAAAACAATATAAATTCCTTATAAAAGAAATGTTAACTCGTGGAAACTAGGAACCCACCACATTGATGTAATTATAAACCTAACTTAACGTAACCTGAACTAACCCGAACTAACTTAACCTAA
This sequence comes from Periplaneta americana, assembly GCF_040183065.1. NCBI lineage: Eukaryota > Metazoa > Arthropoda > Insecta > Blattodea > Blattidae > Periplaneta > Periplaneta americana. The sequence goes on along the minus strand of NC_091122.1, from coordinate 80,073,522 downwards.
GTACACAAAAGATTTCAGCCACTCTTCTCGGAAAACACAGAGACGTTTACGTGATTTATCATCAAAGCTATCAGATCTTATTACACTTGCGGGGCTACAGTATTTTACAAGTCTTTGTTGTTGTCCTCGTTGATATCTATATCTATCATACAAGTGATCGTATAATTTTTTTTTTTTTTTTTACACTTTTCCGCCGAAACCAATGAATAACGCATAAGTGGAACAAAGTGGACATAATACTGAATGGCGCCAAATTAAGTCAAACTGCATAAGATGAGCATAGAGAATAGATGATTAATTAAGTATGCTGTAGACTGTGATCAAACCTGCCGTAACTTGTGTAAATAGGCTATGATCATTGCATCCTTCACTCTGTTGACACATCAACGAGAATTAAATTTCTGCATTGAACATGTGTACTAGAATCATTTCTCCATTTCGTCACATATTGGAAGCATGCCTGTATGATACTGTTCGGAAATATCTTCCAATCCGGACTAAATCCAACAATATGATAGGAATGAAAATCAGCTGTAAATGCCTAATATGCCATGATATCGGAACATTTTGATGCGTTTGCAAATTATTTCGGGACGCGGGACGCAATGGTCGAAATCGGGACGGGATATACGGGACGGTTGGCAAGCCTAATCGTAGTAGGTTGAATCTAAGTAATTTTTGCACACCGTTGACTCAAAATGGACCTATTGGTGACAGTATTTTTCAAGAAACGTTCTGAATGTTGGATTTTATAGTTTCCGGAATGGAATGTTAGCTGCCTCAACGGTATGACATAAGTCACTGTAAAAACTAATCATTTTTGCTGGATTCTTCAGATAGTGTCAAAAAAATTTGTTTACGTTTAGATATGTCTTCGGTATTTGCTTTATGTAACGCTCCTTGTATATGCTGAATTAGCCAACTATTTAATAATAATTAATTGAGATAATTTGAAATTAATATCATCTACTTCATATTTACTTGCTTTAATATTAGACCTAATGCATTCATCTTATAATGTCGTGAAAAGAAAATAGCTCTTTTTTTTAATTTTTTACTTGGTTATTTAACGACGCTGTATCAACTACGAGGTTATTAGCGTCGATGAGATTGGTGATAGTGAGATGATATTTGGCGAGATGTGGCCGAGGATTCGCAACAGATTACCTGATAAGTGTCTCTTACTTTTGGGAAAAACTCGGAAAAAAGAAACAACCAGGTAATCAGCCCAAGCAGGAATCTAGCCCGCGCCCGAGCGCACCTCTCGATCGGTAGGCAAGCGCCTTAGCCGACAGAGCTACTCCGGTGGTTAAGAAAAGCGTAACTCTGAGATGAAGTCAAGAAATAACTACGAAAAAATAAAATATACGTAGATTAATACATCAGTAGGACGTCGTAATTAACTTCTTTGTTGCATGCTTGGCAGAATATAATTTTTCCATCTGTCGAAAAGTTCGGAAATTCTTGAAGCCACTGCCTAAACGGCTTGCTTTGGAACTCGCTACTTTTGACATTGTCATTTGTCGCCACTGCACTGACATGACTGACCAGTGTTGCCAACTCAGAATTCCATTTACCGCTGCATAAGCTTAAAAAAACCGCTAAACTGTAGTTAAAAAATTCTAGATTTTTCTTAACATATCACTTCCAAGTTCTAAATGCAAACTATACATCTTGGAGCAATACATAAGTGCAACAACATTTTTCAAGTCTTCTAAGTCCTGTTCGAATGGTCAAAATTGCTAAATGCAATTTGGGATTTTCCATCCTATTCCTGCGCTTTTTCACAAGATTCATCTGGCTAAATAGCCTTTCAACCTCTGCATTTGACAGTGGTAGGATAAGGAACTAAAATGCCAGGTGTGTGGATAAGCTTCAGGGCTTCTACCGCGTTGTCTTGGTGTTTGTGACTGACGTTTCGATCGCTGTGTTGTGGTCATCTTCAGAGCAGTTGTTGGATAAGGAAATAGTCTGCGAGCTGGTATATATATAGTAGTCTCGATGGGGGGAGTACAGATGCCTCAAACCAGAGCAGTGTATATTGGAGAGTACCGCATTCTTTTGATCCGACAAATGCCGACGCGGCACCCATATTTACTCCTGCGGAGACTCAGTACACCGCAAGACTTGGGTAGGAACACAGGTTTCTAGTGTGATATTCCATCGTTATCTTGAAGAATGCCGTGTTGTTGTGCAGTTAATCGATGTGTAATCAATTGCTGTTGTACTGAATTAGCATTACAGCTTATTGCCTATGCGGGTGACATGAATATATTAAGAGAAAATACACGAACTATTAGAGAAAACACGGGAACTTTACTGAAGCAAGTAAAGCGGTAGGTTTGGAAGTAAATCCCGAAAAGACAAAGTATATGATTATGTCTCGTGACCAGAATATTATATGAAATGGAATTATAAAAATTAGAAATTTATCCTTCAAAGAGGTAGAAAAATTAATATATCTTGGAGCAACAGTAACAAATATAAATGACACTCGGAAGGAAATTAAACGCAGAATGGGAAATGCCTGTTATTATTTGGCTGAGAAGATTTTGTCATCTGGTCTGCTATCAAAAAAATCTGAAAATTAGAATTTATAAAACAGTTATATTACCGGTTGTTCTGTATGGTTGTGAAACTTGAACTCTCATTTTGAGAGAGGAACAGAGGTTAAGAGTGTTTGAGAATAAGATTCTTAGGAAAATATTTGGAGCTAAGAGGGATGAAGTTACAGGAGAATGGAGAAAGTTACACAACGCAGAACTGGACGCATTGTATTCATCACCTGACATAATTAGGAACATTAAATCTAGACGTTTGAGATGAGCAGGGCATGTAGCACGTACGGGCGAATCCAGAAATCCATATAGAGTATTGTTGGGAAGCCGGAGGGAAAAATACCTTTGGGGAGGACGAGACGTAGATGGGAGGATAATATTAAAATGGATTTGAGGTAGGTGGGATATGATGGTATAGACTATATTAATCTTGCTCAAGATAGGGACCGATGACGAGCTTATGTGAGGGCGGCAATGAACCTCCGGGTTCCTTAAAAGCCGTAAGTAAGTATAATGACGTAATATTTATAATTGAAAATATCAAGCTGGAGAAAAGCGGACGTTGGAAACTATTCCAAACTGTGGTAGTCATCTAGAAAATGTACAGGTATAAGTAGACAAATCGTCGTCATGAATATTTGTTATGTCCCTACAGTGAGCTGACAGGTTCTAGCTTAAACTGAACTTGAATGTTTCCGGGAAAAAAACAAATTGAAAACGGCTTGTTGCAATTAGGACCTCTGGACCTTTCCTGGAAACAATCTACCCCGATTTGCAACAGTAATATTCTATATTTCACGTTCGCTTTTTCATTATTATAAGTGGTAATTCTAGAAGGCACAATAAAGTAGAACAGGTTGCAGCGGAGTAACGGTGAATGTCATTTCAAACACAGGGACACAGGGAATACATTCTGTATCTTTCATCTCTCTTCACGTCCTCCTTGTACAGTTACATGAACAAGTATAAAGACGAGATAGTTAAAGAACTTGCTAATTTCTTAGATAACAACCCTGTATTATGATAATAGGGGAAAATAAGTATATTGTAAGTTCACAGGGCTAACAGCTTCGAAGCTGGGTACCTGGTTCAAATGAAGTGCACTGATAGCAATTTAAAACATGGGAGCATGAGATAGTTACTCTGCCTGCTATTAAAAATTCACTTCAATTAAATCCCCAACGTTAAAAAAAAACTACTTCAATGAAACTGAGACATTGCCCTTTATTGAAATAATGTTGTTCCCTATTGTAAATATTGTTAAATGACATTAACATGTCTTTATCGATAAAACTACGTGTTCATTTGTTCGCACCTCCGTCATATTAACAGCAAGTGCATGTAAATGAAGTATCGTATAAGTAGGATAAGAAGTTAAAACTAAACCTTGGTATAGAAACTGTAAATTAATTTAACCATAAAACAGAAGAAAATTAAAAAGTGATATCAGCCCTATTTGTGACTTAAAATAAAAAAGTACTTAAGAAATTGGAGAAAATAATTAACTTTAACAAGTATCTGATATCATATATTTCAGAGAAAATAAGGAGAGAGTACCCCTATAAAGTCTTTCTAAAAAAATCTTGCAGTCCCTCCTCCAAACAAAAAAAACTGAAATGATGCCTCTGTTCGATTCCCATCAAGAAAATAGAGCTTAATTTTCTTTCATAAGCACAGACAAGTGAGTGTGATCTTCGACTGACTGACTGACTTGACTACTGGCTGATTTTAGGGTGAGTGAGTGTTATGTACACATTACGCATAAACCGCAAAGGCTTCATGTGCAATCCTTTTTCCTAACTTTGTAATTCCAGTTCCATTTCGTTTGTAAGCCACAGCTTCGCTCTCTCTCTCTCTTCACGTTCCAGATGGTCCTCGCTATAGTGATGGATCCAACCGACTTTTTTCTCAAGAGAGAGTCGTTCAAAAGAGTCAATTCGTTCGCGAACTGGTTGCCAACTCGTTCGTTGACAAGCTCGCGAACGACTTTGTTGAAGACCTGGTTGCGTAACATATCGAAATTGTCAATAACAGTCTAATCCAGAGGTACAGAACTGGCTAGAGAGGGGTGGAAAGCATGGGGAAAGCGTTGGTTCCCCGTCCACAGTCCACCGGCGTTGAATGACTTATCTGTGGCCCGTACGCAATCGCATGAGACAGACAATGAATACAAATCCATTCCCCTACCAAGTCAATGACGCAGGGATGGAAGGAAAGGGGAAGTGACGTATCCAATGAGTGATGCAACGCCACAAATGTCGCCCAGTTCTGCAAGCCTGGTCTAATCTAATGGCATTAGGAATCAGAAGGATAACAGGGACAATCGTATTAAGTTAAAAAAAGATGAAAAAATCAAAGCCTGCAACATAAACATTACACAACGTTATACTATGTTTTTCTATTTATCAGCTGATCGAAAGCCGCTTAACATTAGTCGCACATCCGTCCGCTATAGGCACAAGGCATGGTCTCACCAAGGTTATTCCTTCTCTGTCTTTCTCAGACAGAAAGTCTGACCAAGGTTATTCTTTCTCTGTCTTTCTCGGACAGAAAGTAACTGCAGATGTCACGTGATCGTGCATTGAATGCCAATGGTTACTCGATAGTGGGAGCTGTCGTGACATGAGCTGTGTGCTGTTTGCGAGCAAAGACGTTATATAGTATACTATACTCTCACAGAGCGCTGGTGTGCTGTCAAAAATTGAAACCAGTCTGCGCATGTTTACGCCGCCATGCTACTGGTAGAAATAGAGCGGTAAACACGATTGTTCGTTTTGTCTCTGGTGTTTTTAGTGAACAGTTTGAAAGTAATGGCAATAGAATTTTGAAAGATGATAAATATTATCGCCGCGGACTCATGCTTAACATGTCGGCATCATACAATAACGTGCGGTGTGCTTTTAAAACATAATTTTGCCGACCGATTGTTGCTCTGTAGGTTTCACTCTAAGCGTCACGTCTACTTCCTCGATAAGAATAAGCACTAGTTTGTTATATTATTAAATGGCTATTATTAGTATAATTACTATTATATCATATACGAATACGCTGGCTTTCTTAACTCTTAATAATAACTCTTTAATAATAATTTTTTTTTTAATCACATACCTTAATGTTCGTCCTCAGCACAAGAAATTGCAACCTCGGTTTTAGTCCACGTGGATTAGACAAGTGTCATTTAATAATGGAAGCAGCTTATTGGTTGCAATATTGAAATTGAGGCGAGTGATTGGAGCGGCGACACAAGAAATTGAAAACAATAATGCAATTAAATTTCAAAGACCTGCCGAATGTTATGCACGCGGCCGCTCAAAGACCTGCCGAATGTTAACCACGAGAGCGCGGCGATAATACCATCCCTGTTTAATTTTCCAAGCCATTTGCAAAAGGTACGATATAATATTATCTCTGTTGTTACAATATCAATATCATTAAAAATCTATCAGTAGTTTACGACAATAAAGAATACTTATCAGACTGTAGAGAAATCCCACTGAGTGAATTATTTAGACTAACACATCAGATGTTAAAACATTAGTGGAAAGATAAATTTTTGTTTTTATTATGTAAATGAATTTATCTGCAAGATTATAAACTTTCATTCAAGATCCATAAATGGATAAATAAATATACAGATAATAAATAAATAGCTATAATAGCTAAGCCGTCTTTGTGAACTTATGATTCAGAGTTCACCAATAAATAACTCTTTTACATTTTGCCGGACATATATTTTATTAACAAAAGCAAGGAATGGCATTTTATTGATATTACATATATGCATAAAAATTATGTACCATCACTCCGCAAGCAATGATAATATATCTATTTTATTTATTTAAAATAAAAATACAATACCGGTATGTAAAAAATCCACACATGAAAAGTATGTGTTTTTTTTATCTTGCATAAAGTGATTGTTTAGTTTTTAGGTCTTCACATTACCTATTGTTTGCAATTTATTAGGTACCGATACCGATACTTTTTATAATTGATAGCATTCCCTTTATTAATTGAAGAATGAATTCAATGTAATTTGTAATTGTAAATTTAATATTAATTGTAATCTTATTGTTCATGTTATAGTTGTAATCCCCTGGTAGAGGGGCAGAGAAGGCCTGACGGCTTTATCTCTACCAGGTTAAATAAATAAATCTATATAATCTATATATATATATATATATATATATATATATATATATATATACACATTATATTTTGCCAGATTACCTAATGTCCTGTGGTCTAGAAGTATCGGTAATGTAATTTTCGATTCTCTAAAACTTAACAACAGGTCTATACTGATTATCACATATTTATTTCACTTAAGAATTTGATTATAATAAGAACTTGTGTAATCAAGGTGCATATATTTATGTCTTGTGATCTAAGAGTAATGTATGTTAATATAATATTAGAGTCTCTGAAACCTAGCAATTTGCTGATTATCGTAAAATTATACAATCTATAATGTGTATTGTGTAGGCCTATTTATGGATGTATGAGTAGGTTTTCTATAAATTGCTGCGTACGTATTTTCTTTTCTTTAATGTTCTAATGCATATCAATGAAACTTTGAATATGTTTATTTCGTCCTAATTTTACGTTAAATGTCGAAAATGGCCATTATCTGTCAATTTTAGATCATCACAGCGTTAAATTGCGTGATTTACGTACTACTATTATGCGTCTGCTCTCCAACAATATGGCGGCAAGCGCAGCGTTCAATTTGCCCCGGTTTCCTCGTTTCGCGCAGCCGAGACTGCAGGGGCTTGTTTGCGAGTCGCGAGTTGAAGGAACTGCAAGTGCCTCGCGAACGACCAGATCTCAACGAGAGAGGTAGCTCGTTACTAGCTTAAAAGACAGAGTCGTTAAAAAAACTCACTTCGTTCGCGAACGACCCATCACTACTCGCCAGTCTATCAGATACTACCGTTGGATCAAGTTCGTTTGTAAGCCACAGAATACCTTATTCTCTCTCTCTCTTCCAAATGTCCTCGCTTGTCTGGAAAATACTATACTGCCGTTGGATCCAGCTGGTTTGTAAATCACAGAATATGTTATTCTCGCTCTCTTCCAGATGGTCTTCGCCATTGGATCCAGTTGATTTGTAAGCCAGAGAACACCTTCTTCCAGATGTTCTCTTCCAGATGGTTCTCGCTGGTCTAGCAGATACTGCCGTTGGATCCTTATCTTGCCGATTACCATTTCGCTATCACCAATTGCGCCAACACTACTGTAGTTATAGTTAGTACAGCGTAATGAAATAACCGACTGAAAAAGTAAGAATATTATTTCCTTTTCCGATTCAAACTTTGTAAAACATTGCTTCCGAGAAATTTATACACGCCTAATATAGAAGGTTTACAATAATTCTGACCTTTAATGTTTGAACAAGGGAGTCTCTTCTTTGTGTAAGCATCTAGTTGATGGTAGTTAAAATTAAACTAAATTAACAACAAAATCTATCCCAAGATTTTCGAACTGAAACGTCCTGCGGGAATCACTCAGACAGTTCTTATATTTTGAGAACGACCGTTCAGCATGACAGGATGTCACTGGTGAATGCAAATAATACGACTGGTGTTTCGACATTGCACTTGTACACGTAACCAAGTACAGTAGAGCGTCTCGTTTAGGCGCAGTGAAAACGTAAAGAAAGTACAGGTAACGTGCGGGAGAGACGAGCCGTACGATAAACATGAGGGATGCACAAGGTTTTAGTTACAACATTTATGGCGGAGCATTAATTGAAATTATATTAAAAAAAAATACACAAAACAAAAGAACACAAATTGCATAACATTATCATACACACATTTTAATAAACAAGCAATTGTAATGTTGAAATAATTCAATATAACAAATCAAATTTTGCTACTTAGGCCTATATGATGTTGCTTTCAAGCAGTATTTTTTACGGTCATAAATTTCATTCTCTATGTGACTAACATGATATCACCGTATTCTATGGCCGAATTAACAAAACTACAGTATATTGGTCAGAAGTGACAACACTATTTAATAAACATAATAATTATCCCTTTTCAAAGTTCAATTTATTCAGGTACAGTGCTTTCTTAACAACATGTACCTACGAGAATAACGTCCCATGTCTAAGTTCCGTTGTGCATCAATCTATTGCCGTCGATATATATATATATATATATATATATATATATATATATATATATATAGGGTGAAGATGGGATAGTGACGCGAAACATACAGCCTCTCCTATCCAAATGCCATCCTCACCTTCCCGTGGTCTACCCTGTTTCTTCCAACGAGGAAATGGCGACCGAGTCACAGCGGTATATCTGTTTCATCAAATGCAGAGGAAATGCTGCATTACAAGCCTGTCCAGAGGCTAAAAGTGGCAGCCCCACTACTGGACTACCTAACGATAAGGCTAGTAACCTATCTTAGGGAAAATTACATTACTTTCAAGCCTCAAACACGCAGTATAAGGACACATCGCCGACTAGGACGACCTTTTAGAAGACTGCTAGATGGGGCCGAAACAGGTCTACAGAGGCCTAATTCGTGAAGGATGACGATGATGATGATATATATATACATACAGTACATACATACATACATACATACATACATACATACATACATAAAATCGCGAAAGAAATTGTAATTAACCCATTTTCAAATAACTGACCTTATGACATAAGAAACTGTGAATTTTCGAATTTATACCATATGTAGTTCCAGAGCAAGTGGGGAAAAATGTGCAAAAAGTACAATCTATTTCAGATCGCAGATTTATAAGTGGACATATATAAAAACTAACAAAACAATTCTTATAATTATTCTAAAAGATACCGGCTCTATATTTAAGAATATTTTCTTACTCTTGTAACAATAACAGATACATAAAATGAAGATTCATCAATATCAATTGTAAAATTCTTTAATTTTCCGTCTATATAGAACTTCAACTTGCAGATAGGTATTTATTTCAAGGACAAGCAAAAGGAAATGGAAGCAAAGTTACAAGCTTCAATCAGTAAAAATATAATTTACGATGCCAACTGGCTTATACCATGTTTATGAGAAATTACCAATGTTCGCAGGAATAGGTTGTCTTCAACCAAACTTCAAAATGATGGCCTTGAGTTCGATTCTAGGTGGTTACACTGACTGACATATCAAGGCTTGTAATTACCAAACAAAACGTTTTCGGATGTAGGTTCATGTATGAAATTTGTCCAAAATTGTCTCCTCTATCATGCCTAATAATTTTTAATATAGTCACTGAATCACTCTGTACACACATGCGGACGCGCATGTACAGGTTACTTAAACTACTTGGAAGAATTTATTATATTATAATATAGTAGTCCTCTGATTGAGGTTCTGGCTGATATGTATATTTATTATCAGGCAGTACATCTCACTTGGCAATATGTGTCAGAGAAAGAAAAATTGTTTGTATACATCTAAAGTCTGAATACTGTAATATGTAGCTAGTGGGCGATGTATGCAATGGAGAGAGAAAGGAACTGGCCATCCTACCCCATTATTTCCTGACCTAATTGCCTCATGAGTGGTGCCTTCTTGGTATCACTTGTGGGGTTCAGACCTGTCTTCGGACAGTTGACTAAACAACAACGTTGGGAGTTTTCCAATATAGGCTATTTTTAAAATAATCTTTCATTCGTGCTTTGACATAAATAAGAAACAGACGCGTGCATAATACATGCGTAAATATAGAAACTAATAAAAGCTCTATATTACTCTCATATAGATGGCTAAAGAACTATAACAACATTTACGAGATATTCTAATTTACTTACGTACAATATAGGCCTAGTTGTCTGGAGCCCGGGTTCGATTCCCGGTAGGGGCAAGTTACCTGGTTGAGGTTTTTGAGCAAATGCTGGGTAACTTTCGGTGCTGGACCCCGGACTCATTTCACCGGCATTATCACCTTCATCTCATTCAGACGCTAAATAACCAATTATGTTGATAAAGCGTCGTAAAATAACCTACTAAAATAAAAAAAAAAATTGTCTGGAGCCTCGAAATAGTTCTTTGTTTGCATTCTTAATACTTATTAGCTTTTAAGGAACCCGGAGGTTCATTGCCGCCCTCACATAAGCCCGCCATTGATCCCTATCCTGAGCAAGATTAATCCAGTCTCTACCATCATATCCCACCTCCCTCAAATCCATTTTAATATTATCCTCCCATCTACGTCTCGGCCTCCCCAAAGGTATTTTTCCCGCCGGCCTCCCAACTAACACTCTATATGCATTTCTGGATTCGCCCATACGTGCTACATGCCCTGCCCATCTCAAGCATCTGGGTTTAATGTCCCTAATTATGTCAGGTGAAGAATACAATGCGTGCAGCTCTGCCTTGTGTAACTTTCTCCATTCTCCTGTAACTTTATCCCTCTTAGCCCCAAATAATTTCCTAAGAACCTTATACTCAAACAACCTTAATCTCTGTTCCTCTCGCAAAGTGAGAGTCCAAGCTTCACAACCATATAGAACAACCGGTAATATAACTCTTTTATAAATTATAACTTTCAGATTTTTTTGACAGCAGACTAGATGACAAAAGCGTCTCAACCGAATAATAACAGGTATTTCCCATATTTATTCTGTGTTTAATTTCCTCTTGAGTGTCATTTATATTTGTTACTGTTGCTCCAAGATATTTGAATTTTTCCACCTCTTCGAAGGATAAACCTCCAATTTTTATATTTCCATTTCGTACAATATTCTGGTCACGAGACATAATCATATACTTAGTCTTTTCGGGATTTACTTCCAACCCTATCGCTTTACTTGCTTCAAGTAGAATTTCCGTGTTTTCCCTAATCGTTTGTGGATTTTCTCCTAAAATATTCACATCATCCGCATAGACAAGAAGCTGATGTAACCCTTTCAATTCCAAACCCTCTGTGTTATCCTGAACTTTCCTAATGGCATATTCTAGAGCAAAGTTAAAAATTAGAGGTGACAATGCATCTCCCTGCTTTAGCCCGCAGTGAATTGGAAAAGCATCAGATAGGAACTGGCCTATACGGACTCTGCTGTAAGTTTCACTAAGACACATTTTAATTAATCGAACTAGTTTCTTGGGAATACCAAATTCATTAAGAATATCATATAAAACTTCTCTCTTAATCGAGTCATACGCCTTTTTGAAATCTATGAATAACTGATGTACTGTACCCTCATACTCCCATTTTTTCTCCAATGTCTGTCGAATACAAAAAAATTTGATCAATAGTCGATCTATTACACCTAAAACCACACTGATGATCCCCAATAATTTCATCTACATACGGAGTTAATCTTCTCAAAAGGATATTCGACAAAATTTTATACGACGTCAACAAAAGTGATATTCCTCGAAAGTTACTACAGTTAGTCTTGTCCCCCTTCTTAAAAATAGTTACGATTATGGACTCCTTCCATTGTTCTGGTACAATTTCCTTTTCCCAAATTGCAAGTACAAGTTTATTCCTTTGCTGTGGTCGTGCCAGAGAATCAGTCCCATTCCGAGGCTTGTTTGAAGGATTCGTAACAAACTGTTTCTTCTTAATAGTACATTCTATTTTAATACTTATTTATTATTATTATTATTATTATTATTATTAATATTATTATTATTATTGGAGGACTGAATGCTATTCATTCCTTTCATCAGACACAATTAAATCTTACAGCAAATTATACTTATATCCTAATTATCTTATCTATACTAATAATAAATCTGTAGCCGAAATTTTTCTGGTAATTTTCGATTTTCCAAAAATAATTGGTCCTAACATATATAATTAATCACCCTGAAACCGAAAATCGCTTTTTTGACAATTTTGTTTGTATGTCTGTCTGTCTGTATATTTATTACTTCTTCACGCGATAATGGCTGAACCAATTTCGATGAAAATTGGAATATAAATTAAGTTCGTTGTATCTTAGATTATAGGCTATATGGTATTCAAAATACGTTATTTAAAAGGGGGGTTATAAGGGGGCCTGAATTAAATAAATCGAAATATCTCGCTTATTATTGATTTTTGTGAAATATGTTACATAACAAAAGTTTCTTTGAAAATGATTTCTGATAAGTTTTATTCTCTGAAAAAGTTTGATAGGACTGATATTTAATGAGATAAATGAGTTTTAAAATTAAAATAACTGCCATCTAAGGCGGTGTATTGAAATAAAAAACAAATGACTTCGTCTATAAGGGGCCTTGGACACAACAATCGAAAGCTATGAAACATAGCCTACAGAGAATGTTTCTGTGTTTGTATGAAGTAATATAGGAAGCTAAATTAACCGATTTGTATAATTAATTATTATTTCATCATTGGAAAGTTTAGTTTCTCTGGATGGACATAATGCTATAATGTTATTACAGTAACTTGTGAGTGAATTGAGGACAGGTAAGATTAAAATAGCTTCTTATGCACAGAAAACTTGATAGGTTATTCTGTATATTCATTTCCTGTATTTCTTATAATAATGTTTATGAACATATTCATTTCTATCTCAGAGAATTAACGAACAACGAGAGTGTATTGATTTAGTATGCAGTAATAGTACGTTAGCTTAGCAATTCATTATTGTATAATTCAAATTTTAACTATGCACAATTGAATCGTGTTAAAATACATAAAATACATATGCAATAAATGCAATGCAAAAAAATTGGGTAATGAGCCAAGCAGATTATGTTGCGCTGTTGTAAAAGTTGTTCCTCCTGATATTCAAGAGCTCCCACAACAAATTAAAAACATTCTAATTCGAGTACATCCGTTATCAACACACATTTCCATAATATAATATAATATAATATAATATAATATAATATAATATAATATAATATAATATAATATAATATAATATAATATAATATAATATAATATACACATAATAATAAATCTGTAGCCAAAATTTTTCTGTTAATTTTCGCTTTTCCATAAATAATTGCTAATAACAATTAAGAAACATGTTAAAGGAATTGTCATTGCACCAAATGAGTGGTCTCTGGATCAAAATGATCGCATTTTAATAATTTAAATACAATTTAAATTAAGTAACATATTAAACGATTTATTCTTCTATCAAACACGAAAATTCCCTGGATCAAATGTCCTATTTTAATTATGTAATTACTTTATATTTATTTCTAACGGGTGCAGCGGAGCGCACGGGTACGGCTAGTATATATATATATATATATATATATATATATATATATATATAAATGTCAATGTGGGTATGTAGCCTATGTATGTTTCTCTATACAAACTTACGCACTTTGAACGATATTTGCTAAAGTTTTCACATTTAGACTTCACAATCAGGAGACAAACATAGGCTACATTAAAATTGGACAAGTGAACGTTAAATTAATTAAAGAAAAATAAAAATTCATAGGATCAAACATCCATGTATAGAACTATGCATAAATAGCAATTTCTACAGTCAATTGTTCCTAATTTCTGTTGTACAGGGACATCATTTTATTTTTACTAAAATTTTTTATATCAACCTGGCTATACCTTTCTATTAACGATTGAAACAGGAAACACCGTTTGCTACCCCTTCCACGACTGGAGTTCGATGATACTGGCGTAAAATACAAATCACTTTACTAGGTATAGGAGGGAAGAAAAGTAGTTTATCCATTTATGTAAACTAGGAAATATCGCAATTTTAAGTTTGATAATTTTCATTAGGTTTTTGTTTAATCAAAATACAGTACTGTATTAACACTTAGTGTTTTTACTCACGAATTGAACTATCCATTCGGACGTATTAATTATGCAGTGTATATTGTACTGTTACAGCACATTAGCTACAATATAGAGAATGAAGTTAAATTGAAAAATAATCATAATATGGATATTTAAGCACATTTTTTTTTAAATAGTGGCCGTTCATTTCGATACAGGCTTCAGTTCTTTTGTGCATATTATCGCATTATAGACTATTGTACCTAATTCCAATTACCAGTTTCGTCCTTCGTACGAGTAACTCATGTTGAAATAATTCTGTACATACTCTATAAAAGAGTACCTTACGTATTTTAAATTCAATCTTCATCAATCATAAAATTACTCAGACATGCTATCTATTGTCTGTCCAAGTGGTTCTGACTCAGAGTCATAGAAGGAGGGAAAATCACGAGACAGTTTACTTAACGAGGCCCTTTTATTTAAGTTAATTTAAGCAGTTGTATAATATTAAGTAGGCGTTCAATTCCTAACAGAAAATGTTTTCAAAAAAAGAGCTAAGAAAGCCCAGCTACTAGACTTAACAGAGGGGCGAACAGAAGCAGGTGGGGGAAACCGGGATGCGACGTAGGCAAACGGACGACAGTACCTGTACGAAAATATGATTCAATATTGAAAGCTCTTTCGTCACTGGAAAACGCGAACATATTTCTGGAACGTACTATACTCAGTAACTCAGTACTGCTTACGCGCCCTCGACTCTGTGTCGTGAACGGTTGGAAGTTTACTAGTAGAAGGGGTGGGAGTGAAGTACATTCAAAAACTCAGGTACAATAAAAATTGAAGTAAAAATAAAATGATGTCCCTGTATTCAACGTCGACTTTAATGAGACCGTGGAAAAACTAAAGGCTGGTTCACAATAAACCTGTAACGGAAACAACAACAAGAACGGAAATAATGTCAAATACATTCAATTTAACAATTTTCCGTTCTCGTTCTTGTTGTCGTTTCCGTTCCCGGTTTATTTTGGACCAGCCATAACACAATTAAATAACGTTGTTGATACATTATGAAAAGCAATATCTAGAAGATTCATACAATAAGTACTCTTTTGTACACTTGCATTATAAATAGTCTTTATCGTTAGTCAAAATCGTGCATAACGTGATACATTATCGTATTAGTGGCATAATATTACCACAGTCTAGTATATAGCCTACAGTCACGAAGCTTGAGTTGTTGAGGGTACTAGAAATAACAGACAGTGGCGGTACTATTTCGTATTGTCTGTGATGAGGCGATAGTAGGGATCCTAGTGGTTAGCAACTATCTATGGATGAATATTCCCTACGTATTGATCTTCGTGACTGTATACAGGGTGTTTAAAAATACGGGGCATAATTTCATGTATGTATTTCCCACATGTAGACAATCAAAATAGTTGATTACAACATGTGTCCGGAAATGCTTCATTTCCGAGTTGTGGCCTTCACAACATTGAAATTCACCGGAACGTTTTTCTTTCCGCAGGTCGTTGTCATTACACAAGATGTTCAAAATGTTCACCTCCTGCTTGAATACAGACCTCACATCGATGTTTCATTGACCTGCGAACACGATCCCAAACTCAAGGAGTATTGCGTATGTCCTCAGAACATGCCACAATTCGATTCCGAAGGGATTCCAAATCAGGCACCGGAGACGAATAAACCAATGATTCTAAATGGCCCCACAAGTAGAAATCGAGAGGGTTCAGATCAGGTGAGCGTGGAGGCCAAGCAATTGGGCCACCTCTACCTATCCATCGATCAGGAAACCTTCGATCCAAGTACCGGCGAGCCGTACGACTGAAGTGTGCAGGAGCGCCATCATGCAAGAAGTGAATGTGTTGACGATTGATCAGTGGAGTGTCTTCTAAAACATGGGGTATGGTGTTTTCCAGGAAGTTTGTGTACGCCTGCCCCGTACGTCTGTTTACAAGTACATGGGGTCGATCACTAATGATACCGGCCCACATGTTGAGGGAGAACCGCACCTGGTGATGAGATGGAACAGTTGCACGTGGGTTTTCATACGCCCATACATGCTGATTGTGGAAATTTGTTATGCCATCTCATGTGAACTGTGCTTCATCTGTAAATAATACTAAGACAGGAAAGTTCGGATTTACACCACACTGCTGCAAGAACCACTGACAGAACCTAACTCGTGCAGAGTAATCTACTGGTGACAGGGCCTGTACAAGTTGCAAATGATAAGGATAGAATTGATACTCTTTCAACAGTCTCCAGACAGTCGTATGAGGAACATTGACTTGCAACGCTACCCTTCGTGTGCTGATACAAGGAGTCATGCTCACAGTCTCCAGAATCTCCTCCTGTAGCCTACTTCTGGAGTTGTAGATCTTGGTCGTCCCCTTCCCAAACCAGGAGAGTTAAATTTTCCATACTCGCACAGACGGTAATGGAGACGTACAAATGTCTTCCGATCTGGACATTGTCGCTGTGGGTACCTCTCCTGGTACAAACGACGAGCCAGCGCAGCATTGCCGTCCGCCTTACCGTACATGAAGTGTATCTCTGCCAGCTCTTGATTTGAATACATGTCGTACAGTCTAACGCCTACACAACACTGAATGTAAACTTCGCCTTGGAATGAACTGTCAGAGTGCCCTCTTAATGTCTCCTTTGACTGCAACGACCTGCGGAAAGAAAAACGTTCCGGTGAATTTCAATGTTGTGAAGGCCATAACTCGGAAATGAAGCATTTCCGGACACATGTTGTAGTGAACTATTTTGATTGCCTACATGTGGGAAATACATACCTGAAATTATGCCCCGTATTTTTGAAACGCCCTGTATACTAGACTGTGATATTACCATGCCAAATAAAACATCATACCTTCTATTAAGAGGGCATAACTTATATCGTAAAATTAACGATATGCCAATCCTACAATATTATTGTTGCCATAGGAATCTCTTTCTTCATAGACCATGAAATCAAACTTCCCATCATTACAAGTCTGATGTTATTTCTTTATGAAATATTTTATTAATTGTTTTATAATGCTGTCATACAAAAATTGCGTATGAAACACGTTTATAATGTTATATAATTATTACATTCGTTAAAGTTATGAAACCCACTGCATTCGTTTTATAACATTTACTCATAGAGTGAATCGGGGGAGATGACTATTGGGGGAAGATGCTTATTTCTTTGTAGTTTCACAGTCTTCCAAGAGAGAACGTCACGCGCATGTCTGCATGATCACTGAGACAGTTGAATGTCTGTAGAGTGGAAGCTAACTCATTTTGCCACTTGTTCTTGTTGTGAGAAGAAGAAAAGCAAAAAACAGCTCATTTTTCTGCTATAAAGTAATTGCAAAGGTATGTTAAAATTTTAATACATCCTTGAATTCGTAATAACTGTCAAACCTTTGCAATGGATATTGTAGTAAAGGTTCTAAAGTTTGTATTGTTAACAACCAACGACCTTGTTCCGCCGTCTTAGGTTACATTATAGCACTGGGTATCTTACCCCGATACTTGGGGAAGATGATCAATTTTTTTGGGGTAAGATGACAACTTGTTGCAAGAGTTTTATTTTTTGTTTTATTGCAGAGAATGTGTCAGTGGATTGAGGACAGTCTTCAACTTGCCATGGAACATGTTATAACGCCGAGGGTATGAACTGTTTTAGAGCATCGCAAGCATACGGGATTCCTTACCGTACCCTTGAGCGCCGCCTAAAGAAGAACGATGACAAAAAAATGTATTGGATTGAATTCATTGTGTGCAAGAAGTGATTTCGCGAGTTTTGCACATGGCAATAAAATATGTGCAATGACTGTGTTGCTAAGTAGTGATAAACGAGTGAAAAAGTGTCCATGAGCTTTAGATTAATTCAATTTTGTTATATACATGTATGAAATCAAGTTCAGGTAAAATACATATATCAGTAAATATGTTAATTGCATTTGCCATCTTACCCGATTATCGGGGACAGATGTCTATAGTGCAGGCAAGAAGAAAAACTTGATTAGAAGCAAAGTAATTAATGTTTTTTGTTTTGTACCAAAAATATAATTTGAAAATACCTTCCAGACTTTGATATTTCAATATGAAATTCAAAACTAAATGAACAGTATTTTAAATTTTCAATCAAAGAAAAAGTCAGGCATCTTCTCCCGATCCACTCTATAATAAACCATAACATTATAATCTTGTTTCATAATATACTAATCTATTATGTAATCCAGGATGATATAACTTCATCGATACAGTTGCAGATGGTGAGCAGACTGTGTTTTATCCAGTTCTTCCCCGGAGATCATAGAGTTCCTCCCCCCCCCCCCGGTTCTAATTATTGTATTCCTACCAAAATCCAATGATGCCTCTAATCTAATTCGATGTTTAAATTTTTCGCTAGATTTAGTTAGAAAATTACCAGAGATTCTCCGGATTTCTACCGTTAAGAATTGAACGAGAGCAAGGAAAGATTGCGTGTGCTATGTCAGGTCCGGGAAAATAACAGAAGTGTATTTTGGACTTTTTCGGTAAGGGACAAAACGTTCAAAATAGTCAAAATGATGAAAGTAACTCAGAGAATTTATATATATATATATATATATATTATTTATATATATTTACTCAATATGGTGGAGTTAAGGCCATCAGGCCTTCTCTACGACACCACCAGCCTATTGATATTACCCAGGAGACACCGCGTGGATGTCGCCTGGAAAGTCCCCAAAATTATAAGCCATAAGCTATTTAATTTTGTCACATGTCGGTTTTCACTGTTTTTCAATAAATGTGAAGAAATTTAAATGATCGTCTATTGCTTTAAGAAGCTAAATTCTTGATATCACGCTATTTCTGAATTTGACCATTTCTTCTGTATGAAATGTTTCTTTCTTATTCGTTGTTTAGTATGAATCTCTTTTCAGTACTGCGTAGTTGAATGTACAACATAAGACTGAATGTCTTTCAAAACGTCGAAGAAACTGTAAATGATTGGTTGGGAGGAATAGAACGTACGCTAAGCTTGGCATGGAATGACTCACAGATGTTTGTGGTGCGATTTGTACTGGCTGATAAATAAGCGCCTGTAGTTGTAGGAAATTGGGCATGTGAAACATAATTAGGGTTCTATCACGTAGTAAGTGAACAGCCGTACATTTTCAACTAATACGCTGTACGACGAAGCAGTCGTCGGCGTCTTCAGGTTTTGATAGCGGTAAATAAAAAAAGTTACAAAAAAACTTATCTCAGAATGTTGGTTTTTACACTGTGTTGCCCAGCCAAAGAGTCTGTATTTTCCGCCACCAACTTTGTCCGAAGAGAAAATTGCAACCATGTATTTGCGCAGAAGACCATGCTTTTCGAATGTGAATTTCTGCTTCAAAATCAATAAAAATGTGTTCTAACAAACATGTCAGACCAAGAGTATCACAATTACGTAGAATGTGATGGAACATTTCACAATAGCTTTGCGATTTCTTGTTAGGCAATGCAAAGAATGGGAGAGGCACGTATAAAAATCAAGACTCTGAGATGGGCAGAGTTTTTAATTCTTTTTTTTTTTTTTTTTGAGTCGGAATTCAGTTTTCATACCCTTTCTTGACGACTGGGCTTCAATTTACATCCTCGAGAGAGGTAAACAAGTAGTTCTGACTCAATTTACATTCACCCCGACTGGACCACAATAATGGTCACGATAAGGACCAGGACCATGTTCAAGTCTATGAGAAAGACAAAAAGGACCACAATAAGGACCACGACGAAAACAACGACTATAATAAGGACCACGACAAGGACAAAAAACAAAGGACTACGATATACACCACGGCATGCACTACGGCAAGCATCCGATAAGATCACAATAAGGGCGACGACATGAACCGCAATAAGGATTAAGACATGCACTGCGACAAGGTTCACAGTAAGTACAACATTGACGACGATAAGGGCCACAATAAAGAATCACAAAGACCACGTAAGAACCACAATAAAGACCATTAAGAAAAACAATAAATTCTACAATAAGTAACAAAAGAAAGACAATAAGATCAATAAGAAACATAACAAAGACAAAAGGACCACAACAAAGACAAAAAGAATCGCGACAAGGACCATGACAGACAAAAATCACTATAAGGATCACGGCAAGCACAAAGGCAAGAACCATGATAAGGATCACAACAGGGCCACCAAAGCACCATAATAAGGACCACGCCAAAGACAAAAAGACCATGATGAGGTCCTCGGAAAGGACATATCAAAGATTAAGGACGACAAGGACGATAAGGATCACGACATGGGGCATGACAACAACCACGATAAGAACCACAACATGGATTACGAGGACCACGATAACGACCAAGACAAGGATCACGACATGGACCACGATAAGAACCACGATACGAATCATGAAAAAGATAGCAAGAACCACGATTAGGATCATGACAAAAATAAAAAGGACAATGACAAGGACAAAGACACACAACAAACACCACAATAAAGATCACAACAAAAGAACAAGAACTATCATGAAAACAAGGAGCATAGTAAGGGCCAAAATAATGACTACAAGAATCGCGATAATGAGCATGACAAATACAACAAGGACCACAACAAGTATTATGACAAAGACAATGAGGATCACGATAAGGATTATTACAAGATCACGCCAGGAATCGCGTTAATGACCACGACATTAACCACGACAAGGATCACAACATGAAGCAGACAATACCATGGTCTCTATAGTGGTCCTTATCGCAATCCTTTCTGTGGTGCTTGTGGTGGTCCTTGTCATGATCTCTGTCTTAGTCCTTGTGATCCTTATCATTATCCTTGTCGTTATCCTTGTCGTGGTGTTTGCCATGGATCCTGTCGCTGACCTTGTCGTGGTTCTTATCGTGAGTTTTTGTCTTTGTCGCGGTGTTTATGGTGGTCATTGTTGCCATTCTATTGGTCCTTATCTTTCTCCTGGTTGTGTTTATTGTGGTTCTCATCGTTCTCCTTGTTTTGTTTCTTGTGGTCTTTATCGTGGTCCTTCTCTTTGTCGTGGTCATTTTTGTCTCTGTCTTAATACAGACCGTGCAATTAGCTTTTCATATGAAATAAGACAAAGTTTGTAATGTTTTGGTTGCCTCTTTCATGTTCGAACATTCCAGGGCACTAATCACTATCATAAAACCCTTGACGCTTATAGAAAACACGAAGTTCATTTTTCAGTGCGTTCTTTTCAGCCGCTGCATTAGGAGGAATTCACAAAATTTGTTTATATAATGGAGGGTAATATTCAATTATATTCATAACATTTTCCTTATATGTAGAAAGTTCATGCTTCTTTATTTATGTTTAAACTCACACATGTCTTAGTTCACCCATGATGAATTATCTCCACCGTACAATAGACAAATGAAACAGAATAGAGCATTCACGCCTACATATGTAACCTCGACACCTTATCGTATAATCTGAAATCACATTTCCGAGTAAATGAGCATCTACTTTCACATTGTAGTTGTACTTGAGTATTAGTTAACCTTCTAAGGACTGGGTGGGTTGTTTTGACATCCCAGTTGCAGTTTTTTTTTAATAAAAACACTTTAAAAGCTCTTCTTTTGTAATAATATTTTTATTGTGTCAGAGTTAATTTATGTTTTCATATGCCAACTGTTAAAAATAAGACAGTTAATTTATTTTCTTAGAAAACATAATTAGTAATGGGGTGTTGAAACACCCCACATAGCCTTTACCGTCACTTTCTAATTAGTATATATTATTTTATTTTTATTTTGAAATGTTTTGTAGATTACTTATGTTGGTAGTAGTGTACCGGTTTTACAACAATGTTATTTAAATATGTTTCACATTTTAACTTATCGTTTAGTACTTTTCAACATGTTGAAGAAACAGACCACACTTCATGATAGTAAGACAGTAAGTGATCCTCAACAATGAACCAATAAATTAAAATGTGGAACATATTTAAATATGCAATAACAAAGCACTTCACTAGTCTCCTCCTTAGTTGTTTCTCCTGAGGTCTACAAATGACCATATTCTGCGGAGCTCCGAAAAAAGAACTAAGGAAGAGACTAGTGAAGTGCTTTGTGTGGATTGTGGCATTATATGGGACAGAAACATGGACATTAGGACGAAGTGAAGAGAAACGAATAGAAACATTTGAAATGTGGATATGGAGAAGAATGGAGCGTGTGAAGTGGACAAACAGAATAAGAAATGAAGTTGTGTTGGAATGAGTGGGTGAAGAAAGAATGGTGCTGAAAATGGTCAGAAAGAGAAAAAGGAATTGGTTGGGTCACTGGCTAAGAAGAAACTGCCTACTGAAGGATGCACCGGAAGGAATGGTAAACGGGAGAAGAGTTCGGTGCAGAAGAAGATATCAGATGACATATCATTAAGGTATATGAATCATTTGCGGAGACTAAGAGGAAGGCAGAAAATAGGAAAGATTGCAGAATGCTAGGTTTGCAGTGAAAGACCTGCCCATGGGCAGAACACTTAGTATGTATGTATGTATGTATGTATGTATGTATGTATGTATGTATGTATGTATGTATGTATGTATGTATGTATGTATGTATGTATGTAAACTGGTATGCTACTACCAACATAAATAATCTACAAAAATTTTTAAATAAAAAAATTAAAATAAATTAGATAGTGACGATAAAGACAATGTGGGGTGTTTCAACACTCCATCTACGGATTTAATGTCCACATTGGTTCATTGTTGAGCCTCAGTTACTGAGATTGCGTAGAAAGGATAAACTGTATGATGTTTTCTCTACTTATTTTATGTAATCTATATTAATAATAAATCTGTAGCCGAAATTTTTCTTAATTTTCGATTTTCCAAAAATAATTGGTCCTAACATATATAATCAACCACCCTGAAACCGAAAATTGCATTTTTGAAATTTTTGTTTGTATGTCTGTATGTTTGTTGCCTTTTCACGCGATAATGGCTGAACAGATTTATATGAAAATTGGAATATAAATTAAGTTCGTTGTAACTTAGATTTTAGGCTATATGGCATTCAAAATACTTTATTTAAAAGGGGAGTTATAAGAAGGCCTGAATTAAATAAATCGAAATATCTCGCTTAGTATTGATTTTTGTGATAAATACTACATAACAAAAGGTTCTTTAAAACTGATTTCCGATAAGTTTTATTCTTTACAAAATTTTGATAGGATTGATATTTAATGAGATAAATGAGTTTTAAAATTAAAATAACGCCATCTAAGATGGTGCAATGAATTAAGAACAAATGACTTCGTCTATAAGGGGCCTTGGACACCAAAAATCGAAAGCATAGCCTACAGAGAATGTTTCTGCATTTGTATGAAGTAATATCAGAAGCTAAATTAACTGATTTGTATAATTAATTATTATTATTTCACCATTGGAAAGTGTAGTTTCTCTAGATGGACATAATACTATAATGTTATTACAGTAACGTCTGAGTAAATCGAGGACTGGTAAGATTAAAATAGCTTCTTATGCACAGAAAATTTGATAGGCTATTTTGTACATTCGTTTTCTGCATTTCTTAAAATAATATTTATGTACACTCATTTTAATCTCAGAGAATTAACGAACGAGAGAGTATTGTTTTAGTATGCAGTAATAGTACGTTAGCTTAGCAATCCATTATTTTATAATTCAAATTTTAACTATGCTCAAATGAATCGTGTTAAATACATAAAATATACATGCAATAAATGCAATGCAAAAAAAATTGGGTAATGAGCGAAGCAGATTATCTTGCGCTGTTGTAAAAGTTGTTCCCTGGATCAAACGTCCTATTTTAATTATGTAATTACTTTATATTTATTTCTAACAGGTGCAGCGGAGCGCACGGGTACGGCTAGTAAGAAATAAAAATGTTTGTAAACATGGTTGCTAGTTACCATTGTTGGTAGTCTCGATTTTACAACAGTGTTCATTATTGAGGTTCATTTACTGTCCTGTTATCCTTTTGTGAATAAATATACTTTAAAAAGGTACAGAAATATCAGTTAGGTGAAGAAACACCGCACATAGTCGCCTATGTAACAAAATGTATCCAGTCCTCAGAAGTTTAATACAGGTTATTTATTTTGTCCTTGGAACTCATTGAACTAAACACAGTTGTTTTTAGTTCTGAAACGTTCATGTTCACTTTACTTCACTTCACGACAGAAGATAGCTCTAACTTTGAACTTCACACTTCATACAAATGGATTTCTGTGAACCATGTGTTGATAATAGATTTTTAAAACAATTATTTGGCGCTAACAATTCCATATTTGAAAGCAGTGCGAAAACTTCTATAAGAAGCCACCGTTATTTGAGTCGTATAGATGCATCACAATCGCACATTTTTTTAAGAAACACAGAGAACATTATAATCTTATTGGGCGATTAATTTTAAAAAGTGTAGCTGTTGTAACATTTAGGAATGGGATGGATAGAAATATACGTAAAATATGAACATTAAGAAAATATATTTTTCTAAATAATTAAGATTCTATTTTGGATGTATCTGGTTTTGAAACAATATATGATTTATCTAGTTTTGAAACAGTACATAAGGATTTATCCAGTTTCAGAGAAACACAAATTTTCAAATTTCAAATTTTCAAATTTATTTATTTAATACACAAAATATACACTACATTAGGCACTGCAGCCAGAAAGAGCAGAAGCTCGTGCTCGGGCGCAGTTCAGTCTAGTTAAGTTATATAAAATTGAAGAGTGTTAATTCAGCACAATAATATTAATATATACTAAAATACATATCATGTAATGACATATATAAATATAGAAAATACAAAGTACAGATCAATCAATCATCAGATCAGAGATCAGGGGAGCTGAATCTAGCAAGACACTCACTGGTAAAAGTCGCCAGTTTACAACCAACGAAAATGAACAGCGGGAGCCGGCCGCCGCCTTGTGTCGACAAGTCTCGGCCGGACGGAGGCCAGCCACCGGGGAAGCGGCAGACGAGACGGAAGACGGTGAAACCGACGGCCGCAAGAAAACCTGTCTCACCGGAAGCAACATCACCACCACAACCATCATCATTTGGTAAGTCCAGCGCTTCACCAACCAAGACGCTCGACGACCTCAATACACTAAAGACCATGGCACCGATCAATGCTAATAGAGCAGTAGTGATCACAAACGCTGACCCCGACCTACTGGACGCAGTGACTCCACGGAAACCCACAACGACCTTGACTATAAACTCCACCACGAGAGCCTACGTATTTTCCTCACGAGAAAACTTACGTCAGATGACATTAATGTATCCACGACAATTCGGGAAGCACGCCCGATACCAAACTCCACCAACCGCCACTCTCCTCGGACCTTGGGAATTACCAGGCCACCCATCCCATCCCTCCTCCTCCCCACCCCACTCTCTATTGGACAGTGAATCTTCTTCTTCTTCTTCTTCTGAGGAAGAGGCAGAGGTTACTTCCAATCCACAAGAGGGGCCCTCAGAAGGGCCGACTCCAAAACCTAGAGCAGAGAGGTCTCCTGTCCCTAAACCCACAGCAGAGAAGTCTCCCAACGGACCACCTCCCAGCTCTAAGGCGTCGTCTTACGAATCCTCAGAAGGGAAGCGGTCCAACAGGCGCAAACCAATTCCCACAAATATATCCGGTTCGACTCCGGCAAGCCCCACTTCTCCCACTCCCTCTAATACCACACGTCAAACCGCACAAGGACCCAAGACAAGGACAGTACTGAAAATACTGAATCACACAAAAAACGGCAACAACCCAATACACATAGAGCGACTAATGAAACAGTACCGACTCGACATTCAAACTCCACGACAGTTCTGGGCACACACTACCAAGACAACAACACTTACATTCCCCACGATTGACGACGCGGAGAAGTTCGCTAGGGCAATTCCCCTGTACAACTTCGGCCCGTCCGCAGAAATCAGCATTACGCCGCCCAGTGAAACAAGACAGAAACAGACCAGAAATAAAGAGATCAGTGTCGTCATGAAAAATGTCGACACGCTGATCTCTGAGGACGAACTAATGCAGATCCTGGCTGTAATACATCCAGGTATCACACGCATTAAGAGAATTATCTCCGCACAGACTGACAAACCCACCAACTTAGTTCGAATATTCACAAAAGACATCACCACAGCAGACAAGTTACTAGGAGGAATTAAACTCGCAGGACGATACTACAGAGTAGAGCCATCACACGAGACAATCTTCCACCGACCGTGCCTTAACTGTGCACAATACGGCCACACAAAGACAAACTGTGACAAGCCCAAGACTTGCTTTAAGTGCGGCAAAAATCCCGACCTTTGCAACCACAACCGCCTATCCCAGATTAGGTATTGCGCCACGTGCAACAGCGACACCCATTATACGGGCCAAGCTCGCTGTCCAAAATATCCAAGGACTAATCTCATAACCTCCACCGATCCCACGCATGTCCCCATAGACACTCACAAACCAATACCGCCACCTATACCCAAACCATCACAGTCCGTCTTCAAACCAACACTTCCCAAACCCGAATTGTCTTATGCGGATGCAGCTAAGACTACGACAACCAAGACAACCACTACAGACGATCCACAGACAGACAAAACAACCACGGAACAGCTGGTCGAGGGGGTTCTACGTTCTGCTATGCAGAAAATAGAATCGTGCATTGACCGGCAACTAAACAGACTACAGGACGAAATAGTGACATTCACTATTTCCTTACTCACTACAGACACAAACCCCACGAAACGACACACGACACTTGCCACAGCTAACCAGGCAGCCAGACGGCTTCTACGGAAACGAGTAGCCCACCACTTTGTTGGTAACAGGTTACGAGTCTCCCTAGCGCCACTACAAAAACGTGACTAGGACAGAACTGACCAGAGCACTGGACTCTCCACCTCTCATTAACATCTGCGAGGCATGTTGCTAACTTCACTTCATCCATTTCATTCACAATTCAACTGTTAGCGTGTACATGTTTCATATAATCATTTACAGGGGAAAATACACTACTGTTAGTTGAGAGGGCAAACGGCTTTTAGCTGGGAACCTCGATCTAAAGTTAGTGAATTGCAAGTCGGGAACCAATGGAGGCATGGGATGCTTACCCTGCCTGCCATTTTAAACATCATTCATTCTTTCTTCGTCCCCATTCATTCATCCCCCCCCAGTACAGGAGTATTAGATTACAATTTGAACTCATTTAGCTTAAGGAGAAACAAAACAATTAATTAATTAATCTAATTTCTTTCCTAAATCTATTCAGTGTACTTAGTTCAGGGTAAGCTCTAATTAATGCAATATATATTCTGGGTCCAAAGTTTCTGCTGTGTAATTTTTTAAGAATATTTTATGTACAAACGAATTAGATAATGAGGATGTATCCAGTTTCGCAGTAACACAAATATTTCTTAACAGTATTTTATGTTCAAATAAATGATAATGAGGATTTATCCAGTTTCAAAGTAACACAAATATTTAACAGTATTTTATGCTCAAACAACTTAGATTATGAAGGAAAAGTGGAAATTGTTAAATGTAGAAAATTGGAAATGGTACAGTGATTCCCTCGACTATTATACAACCAAATCATTAACTTCACAGGCTTTTTCGCAAGGGTGCTCTTCTTCATGAATCACAAGATCATTTTTCAGCATTCTCCAGAACTGAATGAACGTGGACAATGCTTTTGTAGTATGATAAAGATTACAAAGACCACCTTTCATCACCAAAGTGTTTTGCGAGCAAAGCTGAAATGTCTTTTACTTTAAATGGAGAAACTTTTACTCCAATCCGTATTAAAGTAAGCGTCTCAATATCCTTCACTGTCTTAGACATTTTACAAGTAGGCCTACTAGAATATTTTAGTAATCGACAATGAATCTCGCGTTTGTAACCTCCGACAACTGGAGGAAAAGTTTGAAATTAGGGACACAGCCTTCGGTTTATTCACTGATGTATCTGATTTTGAAACTGAAATAGTAATCTGTCTGGTTTTGAAAGTATCCCCAACTTCACCTGCTTAAAACAATATGATGTAGCTGGAATTGAAATGGAATATTCTTACAGTCTTATAGAGGCCTCTATGTACATAGTAAAACCAGTGAAAACACGACTAGAGCAAAAGTTAAAGTCGGGACACAGCCTTCGGTTTATTCACTGATGTATCTGATTTTGAAACTGAAATAGTAATCTGTCTGGTTTTGAAACTATCCCCAACTTCACGGAATTGAAATGGAATAATCTTACAGGCTTATAGAGGCCTCTATGGACATAGTAAAACCAGTGAAAACATGACTGGAAGAAAAGTTTGAAAGTAGGGACACAGCCTTCGGTTTATTCACTGATCTATCTGATTTTGAAACTGAAACAGTAATCTGGTTTTGAAACTTCCCCCTACTTCACCTGCTTAAAACAATGCGATATAACTGGAATTGAAATGGAATATTCTTATAGGCTTATAGAGGCCTCTATGGACATAGTAAAACCAGTGAAACACGACTTCATAAAAAAGTGATGTAGCTGCTTTTGAAAATACACGACTCATTTTTCTTTTAGCAGACAAAAGATCGCGTCGTTAGTCCTTCGCCAAGCGAAAATGCTCGTTTTACTCGCCGAACTCTCAAACCAGTAACGATTTTGAGTAGGGACCATTTTAAAAAGTAATTTCCATTTTTTCTCAGCATTTCTCTCGCTTTGATACCCAATGTAAAGTGAAAAATAAAATGTTTGCCGTTTACCAACTTTCTAAGGTGTAAATGTATAACTTATTCTGAACAGATCACTTCGAAGTTAGCATTTTTTCCTCGCTTTTCAAAAAAAGAAAGATTATGATTTAGCATTTCTTTCTATGTTTTACTTAGATACTGAGCTATCAATGAAGAAATTACAGCACGATTGATTGACTATCATAGGATCTACGACATGATAAATGTTAACAGAGCAGAAAATATCGTTCTTATCTCCTAGCTGCAACCGACAACGAAAGAACCAAACTGTAGGATGATTATAACCACTAAATATAGAGCCTTAGACCAAACTACCACATTATTTCTTGGCTTAGATGCCTTAATGGTGGCACTTATTAGGTTCCAACCTGTCTTTAGACAGTTGATAAACGGTAACAAAGGAAGATGTAATTGGATACTAACCCTACTCGAAACTATTCATGTCGGACTCGCTCGAGTTTAGTCTGTTAGCTAGTGTGTCCACGGGTGGGATGAGGTTAGCGTTGCACTTGTCATAGCAAGGTGACGTCACAGGTCGAAAAAATGTTGGACGATGAGTCTCTGAGCCTCTACGTACGCTGAACTCGGAGAAACACAACTTTGGTACCGGTACTGAAAGTATCAAGGAGTTGTGGTCATGTGCATATAGTATACGTCTAAAATTTTCACAAAGAGGCGACGCACAGTGGTCCGAATCGCTAAAAACCCTGACAAAAATGAATTTTCGAACTTCATATTGGAAACACAAAATTACCTTAATACTACCTTAATAATAATAATAATAATAATAATAATAATAATAATAATAAAATAATAATAATAATAATAATAATAATAATAATAATAATAATAATAATAATAATAATAATCCTCAGTAGTCTTTCTGATAAGATCAAGAGTTTTTCGAAAAATACTTCAATGGCTTCTGTGCAATACTTACGGGCAAAAGTGACACAAATCTTTCATAATTAATTCTGCATTTTTCTAAGCGATTTCTGAATATTGTGTCTGACAATCATGCAATGTAAAATGTTAAGTAGGGTAAGGAAAGGTATTTTCGTGATATAGGCATATTCGTGATAATTTTTGCAAAGGCTTTCAAGAACATGCCTATTGTAGAAAATAGTTCTAGGCGTAGAAATAGTTCTAGGCGTCTGCTAGTAATACTGTACTCGTATTGTTTCACGGATGGCGAAACATGATTGATTCCATCTTATTTTGTTTGTGCTGCCCATGACAGAAAGTTGTATTGTGCGCTGCGTATTTTCTTAAGAATTTCGGTAGTTTTTTAACTGTATGTAGTGTTGCAGTGATTACTGCGCACATATTTAAAGTAAAGAGTCCATACTTGTACTATACTGTAGTACTTGAGTTCCTCTAACTGCACATATTATATTTACATTATATTACTGATGTTAATGGCGTCAATTAAAGCTTAGGAAATGGATGCAATTTCTTAGCTTTCTTCTCGTGGAAGTGATGGCGGCCTAACAAGCCTCATTATTTCGGCCCATAGCAAGATTTCTGTACCTTTGTCAGAAAAACTTATTTGAAGAAAATTATTACCCATAAAACATACTTCAATTCTATCTATTTCTTTAATTAATGTAGTGCCTATCACGAAATTATCTACCCTATTTTGATTTTAGATCTAATATAGGAAAAGAGAGAATTAAATACAGGAAATACGATGCAGTCAACTTATCGCAGCCGCCAAAATGTTGAGGGAGCAGAAAGTCTCTAGCTATAAAACTACAAGAAAATGGATGTGTCATGGAGTTCACTCAAAGATTTCATCTCTTATTTTTACATCAACAGTCCCTATAAAATGTTCAAATTAATCAAAATAAGCATATCTCTACATAACAGTCATAAATGTGTTAATATTTCATATTTTATTCTTTGTTTCATGTCTTTGTCTTTTTGAGCCTAATGTATACAGGGTGTTTAAAAATACGGGGCATAATTTCAGGTATGTATTTCCCACATGTAAACAATCAAAATAGTTCATTACAACATGTGTCCGGAAATGCTTTATTTCCGAGTTATGGCCTCCACAACATTGAAATTCACCGGAACCATACCTCATATTTTAGAAGACACTCCACTGATCAATCGTCAACACATTCATTTCTTGCATGATGGCGCTCCTGCACACTTCAGTCGTACGGCTCGCCGGTACTTGGATCGAAGGTTTCCTGATGGATGGATAGGTAGAGGTGGCCCAATTGCGTGGCCTCCACGCTCACCTGATCTGAACCCTCTCGATTTCTACTTGTGGGGCCATTTAGAATCATTGGTTTATTCGTCTCCGGTGCCTGATTTGGAATCCCTTCGGAATCGAATTGTGGCATGTTCTGAGGACATACGCAATACTCCTGGAGTTTGGGATCGTGTTCGCAGGTCAATGAAACATCGATGTGAGGCCTGTATTCAAGCAGGAGGTGGACATTTTGAACATCTTGTGTAATGACAACGACCTGCGGAAAGAAAAACGTTCCGGTGAATTTCAATGTTGTGAAGGCCATAACTCGGAAATGAAGCATTTCCGGACACATGTTGTAATGAACTATTTTGATTGTCTACATGTGGGAAATACATACCTGAAATTATGCCCCGTATTTTTGAAACAACCTGTATATTAGAGACCTGCAAAACTGCGCACACAACCGGTTTAGATTCGACAGGTCGGGAGCTCAACCGGCTACGATGACATCGGGCCGAATAACTCGGTTGTCGAGCGATTACACCTGATGTATTGCAGAGTAGACAGAACATCAGGCGCATTTACATGAAAATAACGTTTTTCGAATACACAACCGGAGTAACAAGGAAATTTACGTTGTCTTATTGAAAAAAAAAAGTGTTTGCAAGTATTCTTACAGTTCATTCGACACTATACAGTAACACATATATTTTCTTTATTATTCTGAACTTGCAGTAACTTTATAAGTATCGTTTATATTTTAAACTTTTAGAGTTTTACTAATGAAAGTTGCTTATGGATATGTTAAACAATGTTATAGTTTTTCACAGAACAAGACGTGCACAAGCCATGTATATTTTTCTTACCAATAAACGCTATATAGCTGGCTTTTTCCATACCAGTGTTAAACAGTATACGACAAAACTTCATCATTTGATTACGTCGTAACTCTTTCTCGTCACATATTGACTGAATCTTGTTCGATTTGTATAACCAAATGATCGATATTACTTAAGTTCATGTAAGATCGCGAATTATTTAGAACACAAATCTCACACAGAAAGAAATGGTAAGGAGGAAGAAAATACGATCTCAAAATAACACCAGGTACATTTCATCATACAATAACTTTTTAACATTTTCTCAGTAGGCTATACAAACAGAGTAATAATATTGAAGGATATTTATTTTGTTTAATTACAAAAATATGTTTGCTTCAAATAGGAATACAAATAATTTGACACTTTAATACATTTATTTTTGTATTTCGAACTTGCAGTAATTTGACTAGTAACAAATAAATAAACAATGGACACAGTGACATCGAAGGAAATAGACGTAATGTATAATGTGAAATATCATAATGTAAACATATTCAAAAATATAATTACAATTCATTATAAAACAAAATAGGAAATAAGTACCGGTACATAAGTCCATTATGACGTTTGTACTTTAAACTTAAAGAAATGTATAGGCCTACCTCTAAAACAATAGTTGCATGCTTTTTAATTATTCTAATCAGTTGCAATATTATTTATTAAGAAATCAATTTAAAAAGATAAACAGTAATGTTATTTTCAACAATACGATTACTTTGGCTCTAAATGGTGGTTGTTCTGTACAAAATAATTATAATTTACACATTTCTAAACTACGAATAACAAAAGAATAGCAAGGTTTAGAAACAAATCATTCTGTATAGGAAAGATCTACTTCAGAAAAAACAAGTGTCATTCAAAGAACTATTTCATTACACACGTGCTAATATCAACTATTTGATATTCACAATTATTATTAGGGCCTATTATCATAGACTACATGATCAGAGTTGACTTCTTGTGTTTATGTATTAATAAATCTGTTTTACTAGTCTAACGCTCGGTGCAAACACTTATTCATGGAATGGCCAATATTCGTTTCACAAGTGTTGCTAGAGAGGCTAGAGTTGTTTGGTGATCTTTCCATCAATTTAGTATGTAGAAAATGAAATGAGCAAAATGTATAATGTGAGATATAATAAGTAAATAAATCCAAAATAGATTTACAATTGATCAAAAAACATAAAATTAAATAATTATTAACTCTAAATGCATTCCTCCAAAACAGTAGCTATTCATATAGAGGGTAGAAGTGAAATAACCCTACAGATTGTACGGGGCGATAAGGTTCACTTAAATGAATGGAAAACCTATATTACGTTTAATTCTCTAGTCATAGTAAACATACTAAAAGCATTGGTTGTAGTAGGTTTCAGAAGATATAAAGTTATTTTTGTTTTAGTTTTACTATTGATCGAGTTTACTGTTTTTTAAGTGTGTCATTATTGTAATGTTATAATTCAGTTTTCTAGTGTAAGCAAAAATTACAACCTTGGTAATTTGTGGATACCGAAAGTTTTTTTTCTGCAATTTACGCTTTACAACGTCTGTAGTTTCACGCTGCATGCTGTTTGTTCCTCTTGATGATCTGCAGCTATAATATCTGGATGGTTCACTGTGATCTTCATTTTATACGCCACAGCCGTCCACCCACAGAGAGATCGAATCAACTCGAATACACGTTAAACCGAATACTGAGGCAGTACGCAAGCAGATGTACTTCGCATACTGCCTATAAAGCCATTCAAGTAGCGCTATGCAAGTTTGTCCGGCTTTCAACCGGTTTTGCAGGACTCTAATTTCATCATACAGGAACTCTGATGACATTTTATAACTACACAAATGGAGTAACAATTGAAGGAAATTTAATTTTCCTAATTAAAAAAAAAGTGTTAGCTTGAAATTCTTAGGAAAATATTTGGGGCTAAGAGGGAAGAAGTTACAGGAGAATGGAGAAAATTACACAACGCAGAACTGCACGCATTCTATTCTTCACCTGACATAATTAGGAATATTAAATCCAGACGTTAGAGATGAGCAGGGCGTGTAGCACGTATGGGCGAATCCAGAAATGCATATAGAGTGTTAGTTGGGAGACCGGAGGGAAAAAGACTTTTGGGGAGGCCAAGAAGTAGATGGGAGGATAATATTAAAATGGTTTTGAGGGAGGTGAGATATGATTGTAGAGACTGAATTAATTTTGCACAGGATAGGGACCGATGGCAGGCTTATGTGAGGGCGGCAATGAACATCCGGGTTCCTTAAAAGCCATAAGTAAGTAACTAAGTAAGTTAGCTTGAAATAGGATTATAATTAATTGGACACTTTTGTACATTTATCTTCATAACTAATATATAAATCAACTAATGGACACGGTAACAAAGGAAATAATGCATAGATAAAATCTGACATGTAAACTAATACAAGAATAAAATAAATTACAGTTACTTAGAAAATAGAAGAGCAAATATGTACACACTTACTATTGTAATATTCATACTTTAAACTCATAATACATAGGCTACCTCTGAAAGAGTAGTTGTTAATATAGCCTATGTCTTTTAATTATTGTTGATTAATTATTAATTCAAATTGTACTTTATTTTTAAATTTATCATTGTTCCGTATTCTCTCCGCAATCACATTTGTATTTTTAATTTAACCTCTGCTTTGTATTCTCGACCCTAGTGGTCAGCCGTAGATTTCGGCCAGATGTCCCAAATTGTGAAATTTGTTACGTGGATGTATTATTATTATTTCACTAATAAATCATTTTTAAGGAGATAAAAAGTTCTTAATAAAAATAAAAGCACTCTTAAGTCTAAATATTGTAGCTTCATGTTGCATGCTGTTGCATTACGTGGATTAATCAATCAATCAATCAATCAATGGGAAGAGAGAAGGAAATATCAATCCAAAGTACACGATGATAATCGCGTCCTTGCAACGATTCTTGGAATTCCTGGATGGCTCAATATTATCTGTCTTTCGTGATCCAGAGCCGTCCGACCGAGTGAGACTCGGACATTCGTCAAACTGAATATTTGACTACTCCACGAGACAGAAGAGCTTCGCATACTGTCCATAGCGCCAGGCGTTCAGTAGCAATATGTCTCTTCCTATCTCTTGTAACCGGTTTTGCACGACTCTCATATATATATATATATATATATATATATATATATATATATATCAAAGACAGAAGTCTAGAAGATTTTTTTTTTCATGAACTATCTTATGAACTATTAAAACTGATGAAATATTATATATCATTGAAATACATTTATAGGCATGCATAAACAAGAGGTCATCAAATAGTATAGTGTTTAAGAACACTATTGTGAATTTATATAAATATGCGGTAGGCCTAAGGGGAAGTAACTAGGTATTCGTTTCATTCACGAAATTGCCTTACCACTATCACGAAATTAGATACTACTATCACGAAATTAAATACCAAACACACACATATTTTCTATCCTATTTTCTATTAATAATTGAAATTAAAAAGATAGAAAATACACCTCCCTGTTATATATTTTATTACAATAATGCCATAGAAATAGAAAAATATAGTATCATTCACAAAGTGGGGAAAAGCTAGCCATAATATTAAAAATATAACGAAAATACCTTTCCTTATCCTATATTTTTCGTGAATGTATTATGGTGTTATTTTTAAGAAATCGAAATTGCGATAGAAAAGCTGAAAAAGTACAAGTCTCCAGGTATCGATAGAATTCCAGCAGACTTAATACAAGAGGGTGTAAAAGCAATATCTAGCGAAATTTATAAGTTTATACTTGCTATTTGGGAAAAGGAAATTGTACTAGAACAATAGAAGAAGTACATAATTGTACCTATCTTTCAGAAGGGAGGAAATACTAACTGAAGTAACTTTCGGGAATATCACTTTTGTTGACGTCCTACACAATTTTGTCCAGTATTCTTTTGAGAAGATTACTCAAATGTAGACGAAATTATTGGGGACCATTAATGTGGTTTTAGCCATACTAGATTGACTATTGATCAGATTTTTTGTATTCGACAGATATTGGAGAACAAATGGGCACAGTACATCAGTTATTGATAGATTTCAAAAAGGCATATGACTTGATTAAGAGAGAAGATTTATATAGTGTTATTGAATTTGGTATTCCCTAGAAACTAGTTCGATTAATTGAAATGGGTCTCAGTGTAACCTACAGCAAAGTCCGTATAGACCAGTTTCTGACGGATGCTTTTCCAATTCACTGCGGCCTAAAGCAAGGAGATACACTATCACCTTTACTTTTTAACTTTACTCTAGAATATGCCATTAGGAAAGTCCAGGCTAACAAAGAGGGTTTGGAATTGACCGGGTTACTTCAGCTGCTTGTTTATGCGTATGACGTGAATATGCTAGGAGAAAATCCACGAACTATTAAGGAAAACACGTGAATTTTACTTGAATCAAGGAATAAGATAGGTTTGAAAGTAAATCCCAAAAAGACAAAGTGTATCATTATGTCTCGTGATCAGAACATAGTACAAAATGAAAATATAAAAATTGGAAATATAGGGTATTTCAAAAGTCAGTTCAAACATTAAACCGCTATAAATATTATAATATTTGAGATAGGGAAAAAACAAAAACATTACACTGTTGGGCAAACAACGGGGTTTACAAAATATGTCCGCCGTTCTCTTGTTCAACATATGGTATTCTGTCTGCGACACCATACACACCATTTTGCAGATAATGTCTTGAAATATTGGCTATTTCCTGCGAGATTACATCTTTCAGTTGCAGTAGGGTTGTTGGATGTGTCAGGAAAACTCATTCTTTAAGGTAACCCCACAACCAAAAGTCAGCCGGATTGAAATCTGGAGATCGCGGAGGCCACATTGTTGAATAGTGTCTACTGATGACTTTTGTCGAAAAACGAAAGTTAATTACGCCTGTTAACTTCAACATTAATTTTCAGTAGGTTATTTTACGACGCTTTATCAACATCTTAGGTTATTTAGCGTCTGAATGAGATGAAAGTGATAATGCAGGTGAAATGAGTCCGGGGTCCAGCACCGAAAGTTACCCAACATTTGCTCATATGGGGTTGAGAGTAAACTCCGGAGAAACCTCAACCAGGTAACTTGCTCCGACCGGGAATCGAACCCGGGCTACCTGGTTTCCTGGCCAGACGCGCTAACCGTTACTCCACAGTTTTGGACAATAATGAAATAAGACAGACTGTTACACTAAACGGGGAGCGCAACTACAGCATGTTACAGAACTTCGTCATCCCTAGACTGAGGACTCACGATATGGAAAACATAATTTTCATTTAAGATGGTGCTCCACCCCACATCTTTATCCCTGCAAAACAATTAATTACGCAGATGTTTGGCGATCGTGTCATCAGTAGGCACTTTCCAACAATGTGACCTCCGCGATCTCCAGATTTCAATTCAGCTGACTTTTGGTTGTGGGGTTACCTTAAAGAACGAGTTTTCCTGATACATCCAACAATCCTATTGCAACAGAAAGATGTCATCTCGCAAAAAATTGTCAATATTCCAAGACATTATCTGCAAAATTCTGCGCATGGTGTCGCAGACAGAATGGTGTACATTGAACAAGAAAACGGCGGACATCTTTCCAATGTTTTGTAAAACACGTTGTTTGCCCAACACTGTGATATTTCCTTTTTTTTTTTTTTTTTTCCCTGTCTCAAATATTATAATATTTATAGCGATTTAATGTTTGAACTGATTTTTGAAATACCCTGTATATCGTTTGAACAGGTGGAAAAATTCAAGTGCCTTGGAGCAAGGGTAGGCCTAACAAAAATAAATTACACTCGGGAGGAAATTAAACGCAGAGTAAATATCGGAAATGCCTGTTATTATTCGGTTGAGAAATGTTTGTCATCCAGTCTGCTCTCAAAAAAGCTGAAAGTAAAAATTTATAAAAGAGCTATATTACCAGTTCCTCTGTATGGTTGTAAAACTTGAACTCTCACTTTAAGAAAGGAACAGAGGCTAAGGGTGTTCGAGAGTAAGGTGTTTAGGAAAATAGTTGGGGCTAAGAGGGATGAAATTACAGGAGAATGAGAAAGTTACACAGCGCAGAACTGCACGCATTGTATTCTTCACCTGACATAATTAGGAACATTAAATCCAGACGATTAAGATGGGCAGGGCATGTAGCACATATGGTTGGTTGAATCCAGAAAATCGTATAGAGTGTTAGTTGGGAGACCTGAGGAAAAAAAAAACCTTTGCGAAGGCCGAGACGTAGATGGAAAGATAATATTAAAGTGGGTATATAATGATGGGGACTGGATTACTCTTGTTCAGGATAGGGACCCATGGCGGCCTTATGTAAGGGTAGCAATGAACCTCTGGGCTTCATAAAAGCAATTTCTAAGTAAGAAAGTTATGGTGTTATGCATAAGGAACAATTACAATTTTCGGTGTGTTTGTTTTTAAGTACTGATAATAAATCCACGTTTTAGTGCTTGTGTTTTGCAAATGCATATGTTCCAGACCAACCGTATCAGCCTTTTTTCTCGAAAACTTTGTGATACTAGTTGTTCACAAAAAAATTTTGATAACCGAAACCTATATAAAGAATCGATTGGTGGTAGTACCAGTTCCCGTAAGAAACCGGAAGTAGGGGTACCTGTGGTCAACTTAGAAATTTCAAATGAGAACATGGGTCACTGAAGGTACCATTGGAAACTACTTTTAAAAAGAAACAACTTTTACTCACTTTTTTGTCTAACTTTTATTGTTTACTCACAAAGCAACAAAAATGATATCTTCTGAGAAATCCTGTCTGTTGTTTGTGTACGTACACTCTCCATAGTAAGTGTTCAAAATGTATGTCACCCTGTGCTAAACAATGCTCTGATCACCTCCTAACATCCGTGATTGGATTTCAGCACAACTGAGAGACCCACAGGCTTCTCTATTTCTTTGTTTCATGTCTTTTCTAGTTGTTGGACACATCTGGTACAATATGTATTTAATTCTTTCCCACAAGAAGAAATCATTTGGAGCGAAGTCAGAAGATCAGGCCACAGTATAGAGAACATACTGTAAAGACACCTAAGCCATTTCGTGGGAACAAATTCTGAGTGCACATGTCACGAAACCGGGTGTATTATCTGGAACCTCCACCAGATGGCTCTCCATCTACGACAGGCTGGCATAATTTAATATTAACTGAAAACATTCATTACTCATCTTTTAACATTTTTAAAGACATGAGGCAAAGGAATGGCAATATAACCACAATAATAATTACTTCCGTATGCAATCATAATGAAAATATTCACTAATTGACGCTAACGTTCAAGTCACTGTTTGAGGATTATGTTGGTAAAATTGATCCAAGTACAATATAATACTGTACATCATGGCGTCCGTTGCGGTGAATTGCGAACATGAACGTCAACAATGGATACAAGTATTTTGACTTCCTAGCGACATAATATTAATGATAGATAATATACATACAAGATTATTCGTATTAGTGACCAATAAAATAAATAAATAAATAAATAAATATTTTACTAATATTTTGATAGTGGTTTGATACTAGCGACATAGTTGCATTCATTGAGAACTAGACCTTACTGAGCTTGAATTTAGTACCAACAACATCAAAGGTGCCGACAAGAGTTGTCCCTACTGGTTCTTCTTATACTATGATCAGGCTGGCCAAGTTACTGGTCCTCCTCGTCCAATCCACAGTAGGGGAAATAACTGGTTAATAACTCGACGAGCCCTACGTGAAAAGTAGGCCATACAGTCGTCCTGCTGAAGCCACATCATTAACCGAAGCGCAAGGGGAACATTATGAAGCATGCGTTCTACCATTCAAGTTCTCTTCAAAAAAGTATGGTCCTATGACTCGGTGTCCGAGGAGGCCACACCATTTGTTGAGGCTCCACACGTGCTAGTAATCCACTTCACGTAGATAGTGTGGGTTAACCGGAGACCAGTAATGGGCTTTGTAAAGATTCACCTGACCATTACTTTTGAAAGTTGCCTAATCGGTCCACAGAATTCTGAGCTCGAAATCATGGTCCGTGTTTAGAAACCAGTTACAGAAATCAACACGAGTCTGGAAGTCGTGTCCCTCATGTTCTTGATGGAGTTGAATATGGTATGATTGAAACTTGTTGTCTTTCAGAATTCTAAACACTGTATTATGGTGCAATCCTGAGTCAAATGGCAAGCCTTCTTGTGGCGGAGAATTAAAGACATGGTCTACCAGGTGCGTCCAACAGCTAGAGAAGACATGAAACAAAGAAATAGAGAAGCCTGTAGGTCTCTCAGCTGTACTGAAATGCAATCACGGATGTTAGGAGGTGATCAGAACATTGTTTAGCACAGGGTGGTGTACATTTTGAACGCTTACTATGAAGAGTGTATGTACATGAACAACAGACAGGATTTCTCAGAAGATACCATTTTTGTTGCTTTGTGGGTAAACAATAAAAGTCAGAAAAAAAATCAGTAAAAGTTTTTCTTTTAAAAGTAGTTTCCAATGGTACCTTCAGTGACCCATGTTCTCATTTGAAATTTCAAAGTTGACCACAGGTACCCCTACTTCCAGTTTGTTACGGGAACTGGTACTACCACCAATCGATACTTTACATAGGTTTTGGGATATCAAAATTTGTTTATGAACAATCAGAATCACATAGTTTTCGAGGATGGTCTGAAACACCCGGTATATAGGCATATATTATGTATTAGAGTTAAAAAAAATGCACAGAGTAACCACCGTGAAACTTACATATGTATATTGGTAGATATTTTTATTTTTGTCACTGAAGGTTTCATCTGCAGCACCGCAATACTTCGAACTTATTTACTTACTTACTTACTTACTTACTTACTTACTTACTTACTTACTTACGTACTTACTTACTTACTTACTTACTTACTTACTTACTTACTTACTTACTTACTTACTTACTTACTTACTTACTTATAGCTTTTAAGGAACCCGCAGGCTTATTGCCACCCTTACATAAGCCCGCCATCGGTCCCTATCCTGTGCAAGATTAATCCAGTCTCTCCATACTGCGAACTATGATCTCTAAATCACACCCATGCGCCTGATCCGTCAATATGAGTCGCGCGATAAGCAGCTGCTGAAATTTATGTATCATTAGGCTACTAAAGACTGAGGAGTGATTTGTTGTAAGCAAACAACAAAGGCCCTTCATTTTTTTCCGTTTCCAGAGGAGTTTTGTTGGTTTCAGGTAATTGTAGAATGTGTGCATAATATAGTGTGTAAAAATGAATGTACGTGTTAGTTGTGAAGAAATTTACTAGAAAATTGAAGAAAAGACTAATGAGACTCTTGTGCAACATAAAGAATATATTGTTGTGCAATAAAGAACAAATGAATTAAATTTGGACACTCATAGCACAAACTGCATACTGAAGGATGCACTGGAAGGAATGGTGAACGGGGGATAGGAGTAGAAGAAGATATCAGTTGATGTTGATAGACGACATTAAGATATATGGATCATATGAGGAGACAAAAAGGAAGGCAGAAAATTGGAAAGACTGGAGAAAGCTGGGTTTCCAGTTAAAGACCTGCCCTTGGGCAGGAAACTAAATGAATGAATTAATGAATGAGTCATAGCACAAAATCACTAGCCAGTATAATAAGAATGTGGTTTTCTTCTTCAGTACTATCAGCGTTAAAATAAAATAGGTCTATGTCACCTCTACTTCTTCTGAAAATCGTTGACGTACCTCGAAAAAATTGAAGATTTAAGTGGGAATAGTAAGAGGAGGAGAATTAAAAAATGCATGAGAATATGGGTGCTGCATAGCTTTCCTACAGCATAGTGATGAATTTGAGAGCCGAAGACGACGAAAATTCAGCGAAACTATTATAAAAAAATACTACAATAACACCTCCCAGACTAAAAAATGTGAATCATTGTTGAAGTAAAGAAAACAAGTTACGAAAGTCACAGAAGAAGAGAAAGAAAAAGTGTTATCAATTACAAAAAGTACATAGAAATTATTCAAAATATCAATACTGTGGTCACCCACATAAAATTCTTTTTCATGGCTTTGTAATTGTACAGGAAGCTCAGTTATTTTACCGGTTAGAGAATTATTAGGAGAGTCTAAAAACAAAAATATCTGACATAATTTCGAAAAAGCTTTATTCAAAGAATTTCAAGACAAGAGGCAATTTGGACTGCTTTAGCAGGTTAATGTTGACTTCTGACCCATTAATTTCCAGTTTGAAAGAACTACCAAAGGAAAATGAAACTTAAATATATAATCGGAAGTGCTTGGTCTTTTGGTAATATCCGAAGAAGAGAAGGAGGGGGAAGAAAACGACGAATTTGAAACATCAGCTTGCGAGGACGAGTGACAGACTAAGATCTAAGTGCTTGAAATTCTTTAGTTTATCACGTAGGCTAAGTATATTTAGTCTTCTTTTTTAAATCCGAATCACTCTAAGTGTTTGAATTTCGAGCTTCAAATAGTTCTGTATTTACAATAATGAAGCTACTCAGTGCATACAGGGCACACTTCGCAGATGCAAATGTTCAACACCTTGGCAAGTAGCAAAATGCATACTTTATTTCTGCTTAGCCATAGACTTCGTAACAAAACGTATAAATATGTAGATATTCTAGTACAATTTAGCACAAAAATGTAATGGAACTTCCAATTGTGCAAGTTCACACAAGTTATATCATCATTAGTATTAAATGGCACGTAACATTTTGGATAACCCAACTAAACTACGAAAATATGAACGGATTATTTACGTTACTAGATGAAAGATTGTACTCGCCCAGAAAAATTCAAGCCTTAATTGAATTTGGAATACATACAGGTTACATATAATTTTAATAATATCATAAACTACATTACATATGTAACTTTTCAATCCTTATATTAGGGCTTGCGTCCACACCTGTGGAGTAACGGTTAGCGTGTCTGGCCGCGAAACCAGGTGGCCTGGGTTCGATTCCCGGTCGGGGCAAGTCACCTGGTTGAGATTATTTCCGAGGTTTTCCCTCAATCCCATATGAGCAAAGTTGGGTAACTTTCGGTGCTGGACCCCGGACTTATTTCACCGACATTATCACCTACATCTCATTCAAACGCCATAATAACCTAAGATGTTGACAAAGCGTCGTAAAATAACCTACTACTATTAGGGGTTGCTAATGAAATCGTATACATAAAATTACTGTAATAATAGTATTTATCGAGTCTTGCAATAAGATAACAGGACTGTGATAAAAATTCTCTAATTTGGCCTTTGTTACTGAACGCATAATTCTCACTCCTCAAAAGGGGTAGTTATTTATTTCCAAATGACATTAAAATTTGCACACGTCATTAGTAACAAGTGTACCAAATTTCAAGTTAATATCATCACTAGAAAAAGAGTTATTACTTTTGTCTGGGTTTTAAGCGATTCGGAGAACTGTGCGACGCCCTTGCGCCCCCTTCAATAGCCACACAGATTCCACACACAGTCACACACTGAGTTGACCGTTACTCAGGAGCCTTCTGTTCCTGTTCAATTGTTCGCTTCTGCAAGTACCGTTTTGCCTTGCCCGAACTTGGCGATGTGCACACAGCCGTAAAACCGAGAAAGTCAAGGATGCGTACCACTGACATCGGCATCGGGAAAAAAGAGAAATCTCAAATCCAAGGACTTGAGATTCCAGAATACTGTTTTCAACAGTAGCATAATGTTCGTATACCATACAACAAAACATCCGTTGCATAATATCACATTGTAATATAATTTCCTAATCTTTGTAGGCCTAATTACTTTATTATATATTTTTTTATATTTTTCGAAAATTAGCAAACTACCGAATATTATATTGTTTCCTTACACAGTACCTCAAGTACGATGGAACTGTTGAAAGCAATGTGTTATTACAGTCAACCGCGAAAGGATAGCGGCATAAATTATTAGAGTCAATTGCAGAAACAATATTTAGACAATATTTAAGGTTAAACAACGCCTAAGTATGGCTGCCACGTTGCGAAGACGATGTTTAATAGTAGACGATGTCTAAAACCGATGTTTAAACACTGTTTAACCTCAATCTCACACAAGGAACGAGTGTATCAGTGTAAATTCAATGGAGCACATTAATTATATTCGTGTGTTGAGACGATTTCTAC
This sequence comes from Periplaneta americana, assembly GCF_040183065.1. NCBI lineage: Eukaryota > Metazoa > Arthropoda > Insecta > Blattodea > Blattidae > Periplaneta > Periplaneta americana. Next base: position 80,029,165 of record NC_091122.1, on the reverse strand, counting down.
TTCGACGGCCTCCTCTACGTCGCAATCTTTTGCTTGATCGTAGTAATCCTTTTGGGACATATGGAGACGCAAAATTTAAAGCAAGCTTTCGTTTCTCAAAGGAAACTGCAAGGGACCTGCTGCGCGATATCGGACATTTACTTGAACATGACACGAGAGGTTGTCCATTACCTATAACACTGCAGCTTCTTTTGACGTTACGGTTCTTGGCAACCGGTGCATTTTATGCTGTGAATGGTGATACTGTGAATGTCAGTGCATCGACCGTGTGCAGGACAATTGATCGTGTTCTGACTGCTATCAGCAGTTTGAGGTTAAGAGTAATCAATTTACCTGACGATGACGAACTCCCTTTCATTAAGGATGATTTCGCTGTCCTTTCCAGGTAAGCCGTAACTTATTACTATAACTCATTTCATTATTATTAACCTATATTCGTTAAGAACGTAATTATATTATTTATTTCGTTCTTTCTAGAGATAATTTCCCGGGAATAATAGGTGCCATTGATTGCACTCATATTAGAATTACCTGTCCAAATCGTGAGAGAGCTGTTGTGTACATAAACCGGAAGGGATTCTATTCCATTAACTACCAAGTTAGTAACGACAAGTGTTCCTAAAAAGTAATTTGTTGCCTCACCACTCATCCTAGTGACAATATTACTACCAAAAATATCAATTTCCGTACATAGACGTTAGATGACAATATGATATAGAAGCATTTTCATTTGATTGCAGGTAATATGTGACGCAAAGATGAAAATCAGGAGCATTGTTGCTCGTTGGCCTGGCTCAACGCATGATAGTAGAATATTTCGGAATTCCACTATCAATGATCGCTTGGAAAGAGGTGCTATTAGAGGACATCTTTTAGGAGATTCTGGTTATGCATGCAAGAAATATTTACTTACGCCGATTCTGAACCCAAGAAATGCAGCTGACAGGCGTTATAATCGAGCTCATGTATTGGCCAGGAACGTAGTGGAAAGAACTTTTGATGTATGGAAAAAGAGATTTCCTTGCCTTGCATTTGGTTTGCGAACAAAGCTACAGAAAACTCTGAAAATCATCGTTGCGACTGCTGTGCTACATAACCTGGCTGTGCAGCACGGTGAACTTGACATTGAAGGAGAGATACCAAATGATGACGTACCAGTTGATCCACCAGCAGATGATGACATGACAGGGAACAGATGGCGTCAGCTGATAATCGATAACCATTTCACAAGATAGAATTACATGGCTACTCACAACTAAAAAAAAAAAAAAAAAAACACAGCAATTTATTGAATATTTATAGTAACAGACTCATACATATTTATGAGACACTTTAACATGTGGTTGACTAATTCTGTGTGTGCCATTCAGGAAGTTCATATCCTTTCTTTAAAATTTCTTTTTCAACTAAATAAATTTCCAGTAACGCCTTCCTTTCTTGTAATTCTAACACCCGCAGCTGTTTAGCGTGAATTTCTCTCTTCATCTCATCTGCCTCGTCCACTTCCTGGCTCCTCCTTTTATTGGACTTTACTCTGGAAAATCACAAAAAAATGGACTAAGTACAGAGAAAAAAACGACTAAGTTTTCCTGTTATGAAATACTGTACTATGCATCCAGTAGACACAACACAATTCACTACTGCTGATTGTTGCTTACCGTGGAGTTTGAGGTGAAGGATTCACGCCTGCGGTGTCGTTCAGTTCGGGTAAACAGAGCACGGGAACATCCAATGTCATGGTTTCTTCCATAGGAATCTGTTTTCACAGGGAACAAATAAAACGCACATCATGCCATATATATTTTTTTACTCTTATAAGACACCAAGAATATAGGATTGTTTACAGTATACATTTCACGTACCGGTATCTCTTCAGCATATCCTCCCTCATCGTCGTAGGGGTTTTCTAGTGGTTCGGCGGAATCACCCAATACCGCTATTACGTTTTCCTCTATAGTCGTAATCGGGCTTCCTGGAGGTCCACCTCCTGTTCCTTTGTTGATCTTTCTTTTTTTGTCCAAGCTGCATTTGGCTTGCAGCTTTAATCTACGCCATAGGCCTGTGAATATACCAGACGTAATTTAGCACACACATGTTCACTTAACTGTTAATTTTTCGCGTTTAAAGTTTATTTCTCATGTTTCAATATTTCACATTGAAAGGTGTAACTGTTATTTTTGTGAATAAAATAGCAAAATTACTTTTAACTTACCCATTAACGTATTTGTATCACGTGGCGGGTTCTGAGGAAAACTGCTGTTAAAAACATCTGTTATTTTCCTCCACGCCGCCTTCTTCTTCTCCAGAGTTTCACTATTGTAGGATTTAGTTTCTACAACATCATAATTTCTTATTATATCTGACAACACGGTCTTTTCTTCCTTGGAAAAGTTAGAAACACGTTTCGCCATTATGCCTGTTGTGAATCAGCTGATTTCCATTTGGCGCCCGCGTTAATGAAACGTTTCCATTGGCTCCGCCATTGTTCATCGGCAAAGAATCTAAATGCAAGATACTCCACACTTCTCCTTCCCAGCTAAAATAGTAACTAAAACGGTATCTTACTAAACACCGGCTGAACATTGTTTAAGCAACGGAAATTCGTACGTAACTTAGACGTTGTTTAGTTAAACAGTGTCTAAGACTTAAAATCGGTCATCGTTTCTGCAATCGGCCCTTAGTCTCTGGTGCCTTTCCTCTAGGTTGAGTCTCTAGGGGCCATATTCATAGACATTCTTAGTGCTGGCTTCCGGTGGATGATCACCTAACTAACGTTTTTCGTATTCATAAACCAGTGTTAGCGATATGATATGATATGATATGATATGATATGATATGATATGATATGATATGATATGATATGAATCCTGTACAAATAATCAGTCGATAGCCGGGGCTAGTTTAGCACGCTCGTAGCGCGGGCTAGCGAAATGTCTATGAATAGCGCCCTAGAATTTTAGTAATTAAAATTAGAAACTGGTACAAATTACTTCGATCTAACGATAATACGACATCCACGTGAGATGATTAAACAACTAATGTATCGATTTTTAAAGGAAACCATCTCACATATCTTGCAATCATGCAGCAAAACAAGACAGTCAGATGACTTAAAGAGGAAACAGTTCCAAATGTGATAATTAATTTAGTGAAAAAAAAAAAAAAATAGATTACAATATTTCTATCCATCCATTTTATTGTGCACATTCTACGTATGTTAATTTCATGTAAACCAAATAACGGTGATTCACTTGCTAAACACCCTGAGACATTTCCCACTGAAGCTAATGAATATGTTTTCGGGCTGGGGATTCATAACAAAAGAACTTGAACTTTGCCAAACAAATTCCACAAACATCCACATGATTTGACTCTTTTTGTGATCTTGACTCGTTCATGTTTACTTACTTACTTACAAATGACTTTTAAGGAACCCGCAGGTTCATTGCCGCCCTCACATAAGCCCGCCATCGGTGTCTATCCTGTGCAAGATTAATCCAGTCTCTATCATCATATCCCACCTCCCTCAAATCCATTTTAATATTATCCTCCCATCTACGTCTCGGCCTCCCCAAAGGTCACTCGTTCATATTTATTGTTTTAAATCACTTGCGTCCACTGAGATGGGACAGAGGATCGAAGATTCGGAACGAATTATCTGACATTCGTTTAAAGTATTTAAGAAAACTCGGAAAAAGTCCAACAAGGTAATCATCACAGGCGGTATTTGAAACAACGGCCGATCGGAGCTTGGAAGCAGTAGTTCTGCTTGCTGACCCTTTGAACAGATTGTTAATCTAATTTAGTATGAATTTCATATTGTTGTACAAAGTCGGTCAGTAAGTCTTCCTTGCTGACACCTAGATCAAATCGTTTAACTAATTTAATATGAAGTTTATATTGCTGAACACAGTCGGTCAGTAAGTCTTCCTTGCTGACACCTAGACCAGCTTGTTAACCTAATTTAGTATAAATTTCGTATTGCTATACACAGTCGGTCAGTACGTCTTCATTGCTGACTCCTAGACCACCTCGTTAACCTAATTTAGTATGAATTTCATATTTCTGTACACAGTCTTTCAGTAAGTCCTCTTTGTTGATTCATATACCAGCTCGTTAACCTAATTTAGTATGAATTCCATATTGTTGTACACAGTTGGTCAGTAAGTTTTCCTTGCTGACTCCTAGGCCAACACATTAACCCAATATAGTATGAATTTCATATTTCTGTACACAGTCGGCCAGTAAATCTTCCTTGCTGACACCTAGACTAGCATGTTAACCTAATTTAGTATAAATTTTATATTGTTGTACATAGTAAGTCAGTAAGTCTTCCTTGTGACACCTAGACCAACTCAACCTAATTTAGTATGAATTTCATATTGTTGAACAAAGTCAGCCAGTAAATCTTCCTTGCTGACACCTAGACTAGCTTGTTAACCTAATTTAGTATAAATTTTATATTGTTGTACATAGTGAGTCAGTAAGTCTTCCTTCGTGACACCTAGACCAATTCAACCTAATTTAGTATGAATTTCATATTGTTGAACAAAGTCGGCCAGTAAATCTTCCTTGCTGACACCTAGACTAGCTTGTTAACCTAATTTAGTATAAATTTTATATTGTTGTACATAGTAAGTCAGTAAGTCTTCCTTCGTGACACCTAGACCAACTCAACCTAATTTAGTATGAATTTCATATTGTTGAACAAAGTCGGCCAGTATATCTTCCTTGCTGACACCTAGACTAGCTTGTTAACCTAATTTATTATAAATTTTATATTGTTGTACATAGTAAGTCAGTAAGTCTTCTTTCGTGACACCTAGATCAACTCAACATAATTTAGTATGAGTTTCATATTGCTGTACACAGTCTTTCAATAAGTCCTCTTTGTTTATTCCTATACCAGCTCGTTAACCTAATTTAATATGAATTTCATATTGTTGAACAAAGTCGGTCAGTAACTCTTCCTTGCTGATACCTAGACTCTAAACCAGTTCATTAATCTAATTTAATATGAATTTCATATTGTTCTACACAGTCGGTCAGTAAGTCTTCCTTGCTGACTCCTAGACCAACTCGTTAACCTAATTTACTATGAATTTCATATTGCTGAACACAGTCGGCCAGAAAGTCTTCCTTGCTGAAACCTAGACCAGCTCGTTAACATAATTTAGTAAGCATTTCATATTGCTGTATAGGGTAGTTCAGTAAGTATTCCTTGCTGACACCTAGACCCTAGACTAGCTTGTTAACTAATTTAGTATGAATTTTATATTGTTTTAGACAGTCGGTCAGTAAGTCTTCCTTGCTGACACTAGACCAGCTCGTTATCCTAATTTAGTATGAATTTCACATTGCTGTACACAGTCGGTCATTACGTCTTCCTTGCTAAATCCTAGACCAGCTTGTTGAACTAATTTAGTATAAATTTTATATTGTTGTACACAGCCGGTCAATAAGACTGATTTGCTGACTCCTCGACCAGCTTGTTAACCTAATTTAGTATGAATTTCATATTGTTGTACTTAGTTGGTTATTAAGTCTTCCTTGCTGACACCTAGACTAGCTTGTTAACCTAATTTAGTATAAATTTTATATTTCTGTACACAGTCGGTGATTAAGTCTTTCTTCCTGACAGCTAGACCATCTTATTAACCTAATTTAGTTTGAATTTTATATTGTTGTTCAGAATCGGCCATTAAATCTTCCTTGCTGACTCTTATACCCCTCGTTAACATAATATATTATGAATTTTATATTGTTGTACACAGTGAATTAGTAAGTCTTCTTTGTTCGTAAATATCCGCGTAGTTTCTCTTAAATGGCATTTCGGAGCATATTTTCGGACATGGCACATTTTCATACAGCGGTATCTATAAGTTGTAAAATCTCTACAGGATCTAAAGAAGATCAAAATCATTGTTTAGATATGTTTCAACGTTTCTTTGATAAAAATTAGTCATTTTAATGCAATAGTATTGTGTTACTGGCTACTCTTCAATGTTTTCAATGTTTAAATAAATTCTACAATTTGGGATTTCTAGTTAGAGATCTTTCCCTTCTCCACTCTGTTTAAATAAAGTTTATATTAATTATGGGCTAAGGAAAACGCAATATAAAGTACCGAGCAGTAAAGGCATCGGAGATCGCTTCGCTAGAGCTATTTGTGTCTTTTACGGAGAGAAGACATCGAGAAAAATATGACACGAAAATTGTTTTCTCGTTCCAAAAAGAGACATTTTAACATGGACGATTCTTCACGTTCAGGAAGACTGTCAGCGTTTGATGTAGGCCGTTTACACGCTTTAATTCAGGATGATCCACGTGAATCAACTTAGGAATGAGCCTGGATAATGAATTGTGACCAATTAGCCATTGTACGACATTATTTTGTAATCCATGGGCAAAGATAAAAATATTGGGTTTAAGGGTAATAATATATTTTGAGCATTAACAATAAAAATCAGCGCGTCACCTTTTGTGCTTCTTTGCTTGCTCGCCATCGTTTAATTCGTTAACGACATTAATCGTTTCTGTTTCAGATATTTACTGGTGACAGAAAATGTATCTTTAAGTCATCTTCAGGAAGAGAAAGGGATGACTGAGCCCTAACTAAAAGCAATTGTCAGTGCAAAATCTGGTGCGCATCCACGTAAGTTAATGTGTATCTGGTAAAACAAAGAAGACGTCATCTATGTACTTTGAATTGTTTTCAAGGAACGTATTGAATAGCATCAAGTAGGGGTAGAGCCAGATTGAATGAATTTGCCAGCAGAGTATTAGCTCATGCCTCCTTGATGATTTAAAAAACGAGTGCACTCATTTAGCCCGGTACCCTGCTGCGAAGTCGTCAGTTTTGATTGATTTGCAGTTTAATTATCTCTTTTATTGTTTGATTAACTTTTTGATATAAAGAAAGGAATAAAGTAAATCCATGGCGCTACAGCCCATGAAGAGCCAAGACCGACCAGCTGGCTGCTGGTCTCACGTCCATATGCTGAAGCAAAGGTGGACGATCATCCAACCAGAATGGAGGTATCGTGTGGTTAGCACGATGATCTCCCCAGCCGTTATAGCTGGTTTGCGAAACCGGATTTTCGCTGCCTATCGTAGCTCCCCAAGTGCATCACAATGCTGGGTGGGCACCGGTCCCATACACTGGGCGAAATTTCATGAGAAAATTTCTTCCCCCATGGGGATTCGAAACAGCGCGCATTCCGTAACGCGAGTAATAGGCAGGATGCCTTAGACCGCGACGCCACCGCACGGGACAAAAGAAAGGAATAGGCCTATATAATTTTCACGAGGCTTGTTTTAAAACCAAGAGGACTTATAATATATATATATATATATATATATATATATATATATATATATATATATATATAGGCCTCTTGTTTAAAACGAAGCATGTGCACAGCAGTCCGGCATTTTATTGTAAAACCGTCAATGAGGGAGCACGACAAGGATGTAGTATATCATCTATTATTTATAACTTTGTACAGGCCTATTAATGGCTTAGAGAGGAAATGTAAACAATTTATAGACCTTGGACGGAAGATATCACAAGACAAATATACTCATATTTGCTAATGACTTGCTTATTACTGAAGATAGTGAAGATGCCTTACAAAAGTTAATCTTCAAATTAAGTTAGATTGGCGAAGAACACAATATGAAATTTTGAAATAGGAAGACAAACGTTGCGGTCTTCCAAGGCACAGAACTTTTACAAAGAAGTTATTAATAATCATTAATCAATATATGGAACAAGGTAGTCACTTCAGCTACCACAGGAACGATATTGGCTTTAATACAGTATATGACATAGATTATAAACTGCATAAGTTTGAGATGATTTGTGGAACTATCAGCTGAACCCTTAGAGGGGGGGAAACGCGAAGAAACAGGAATGAAGTTTTATGAAGTTAGTCCCCTGCAATGGCCGAGTGGTCAGACCTTCAGCCTGTCAAACAGGCGGTTCAGATTCGAGTCCCGGGCTGGGATTTTTCATTGAAAAATCCATAGTGACACTTATGGCAGACAAAGTCGCAGTTGGGATTTTTCGCCGATTATTCGCGAATTCTCACATAAGCACATCGGTCCCTATCCTATGCAAGATTATCCAGTCCCAACCATCATATCCCAGCTCCCTCAAATCCATTTTAATATTATCCTCGCATCTACGTCTCGGCCTCCCCAAAGATCTTTTCTCCTCCGACCTCCCAACTAACACTCTATATGCATTTCTGGATTCGCTTATACGTGCTACATGCATTGCCCATCTCAAACGTCTGGATTTAATGTTCCTAATTATGTCAGGTGAAGAATACAATGCATACAGTTCTGTGTTAGGTAACTTTCTCCATTCTACTGTAATTTCATCCCTCTTAACGGAATAACTTGTGCCATTATAGAGGCTATTATGAAACAAGTTTATACTTTATTGCACGAGTCAATATTTAGGAAACTCGCTTCGCTCGTTATAATAATTGTTTACGTTACAGGATCGTTATGTAGAACTCAACATGAGAGCACGGAATTTAAATAAGCGAGCGATAGCGAGTTTAGTTATCCATGTGAGCATGTTGAGTTCTTATAACGGTCGTGTATTGTACAACGTTGTATGGTATTTTGAATCGTATATTTCAAGAGAAAATAAATTAATGATTGTATTTTGGATGTTGTCGGAACAGAAATTATTGAGAATTTATAGATTGAAATAACAATTGAGAAACGTCTTAATTAGTTACCACTATAGGGAAAGCGTCGTAATCGGTTTTTATGGTAGAAAAATAAAAGAAAAGTGTTTACTACAAATGGTTTTTGTCTGAGATTAATTTGTAGAAATGGATTATATTGAAATTCCTAACGAAATATTGGTAGAATCAGAACAAGCAAGCCAAAGAGATTTACCAGAAAAATCATGAGATCGATATTATAAGGAGCTGTCACTATTTTAATGAATGACGGAAAAAGAAGACGGTGAGTGGGATGTTAAATGAAACGGTTGTAACCTGTTAAGTGTAAAATAAAAGGTGATAGCCCGTTAAATCGTACTTTACTTACGTAGATGCACTTCTGTTAAACAATCTTTACAATTTAAAATACCATACAAGAATTAATTAACAAATAAATAACATATCAAATTTGTAATGAAGCGTGGATTGACATTTTTTTTGTTTGTTTGTTTGTTTGTTAATGGAGGCTACTTGACTTCGCCATACGGAGAAATAGCACGTGAAACTCGTTTATAATGTTGCTGCATTCGTGAAAATTAGGAAACTCTCGCTTCGCTCGTTTTCTAAATATTGAGTCATACCATACAGTATAACATCTTAAACTAGTTTCACCATATACTATTAGGCCTATAGCTTCCCTTTTGTAAAAGATAAATATGTTTGATATGTTTAACTTTAGAAGAATTACCAAAGAATATTAATTCCATATTTCATTATACAATGAAAGTATCCAAAGTATGTCCGTTTAAAGGTGATTATATCGCAAATTTTAATTTAGGAATAATATTTTAGATGTGTGTCCCCCGCCGCCATGGCGTCTTGGTCTAAGGCACCCTGCCTAGGACTCACGTTACGGAATGCGCGCTGGTTCGAGTCATCATGGGGAAAAAAAAATTCTCATGAATTTTCGGCCAGTGTACGGGACCGGTGCCCACCCAGCATCGTGATGCACTTGGGGAGCTACGATAGGTAGCGAAAATCCGATTTAGAAAACCAGCTATAACTGCTGTGGGTATCATTGAGCTAACCACACGATATCTTTATTCTGGTTGGATCATCGTCCACCTCTGCTTCGGCATGTGGGCGTGATGGCCAGCAGCCGACTGGTCGGTCTTGGCCTTTTATGGGCTGTTGCGCCACAGATAAAAAAATAAATTTTGGATGTGTGTTTTCGAGTTCAAGTAAATATCCAATTCCAAATCAAGAAATTTTGTGCTTATAGATCTTATTATAGGGCTAAAAGTTCAGTTTATTATATAGTGTAGGAAAACAGAGCATCGGTACTATTTTTTAGTTGGTTATTTAACGACGTCGTATCAACTACCATGTTATTTAGGTCGATAGAATTGGTGATAGTGAAATCAGAAGGCAAAATGCCTGTGCCGACTGAGCTATGTCGGTGACTTGAGTATTGAGTATTTGATTTGAATGCACAGATTTTATCAAAATTAAGTGCTAGTTCATTTGCAGTGCCGGTATATCATTCATTCATTCCCTTACACACGCCTTAAATTTAGACAGGTAGTAGGTTTGTAGTACTGTATATGTAGGCCTATAGTTCCTTTGTGAACTGCTGTACTTGTGTTCTGTGGTGAATTGTGAAGTGTAAATTAATCCATTAAATATTTCAAAAGAGATCTTGTGACAGGAACAAACTTTGCAAATTGTCTACCGTAATTATTAAGAGCATGTTTTAAAATTATTTCTCCTCTTTTAAGCTATTATGCAATTTGTCAGTTGATGCAATATGGTGTTTTCCCAGAAAGAAACACTCAGTAGTAAAATCAATATACAAAATGAGAGCTACATCTCGCATTTTATATGCCCTTTCCTAATCTTATACTTCAAACAACTCCACTTCACAAAATCCAAACAATATTAAATGCTAGTGTTATGATTGAAAGTGTCATTAAGGAAATTTTGTTACTGTCAACTAATGCATCTGATAGCATAATCTATTCAAGTATGAAAAATTTTAAGGATGTCTTGCTACTGTCGACTAATGTAACTAACAGCATAATCTATTCAGGTATGAAATATTAAGGGCTAGGCGCCTTCAATGTGAAATGGAGGCGTTCTTACAGCGTATGAATATTTGCGGAACACTTCAATTAGTAGGCAACCACCACATAAATCATACAAGAGATCTGGAGAGCGACTTAGAAGAGTGCTTCCAACATCTAGACATATTCCAGTTACCTTGCATCTAGACAACATACCAAGCACAGAAATTCCCGTTACAACAACAAAGAAAGCTAGAGAAGAACTAAGAAACAGAGGGTTCGAGAAATGGTGCGCACTTCCACACAAAAGGAAAGGTACTTTATAAGCTGGATTGTCAAACCCAACGGTCTGAGTAGAGCGGAATTGCTGGAGGCTATTAAAATGCAAGCTAATGTGTGTGCAGATCAGTAGCGGCCCGCGGTTATAAAGGTTGGCAGTTCTGCATGAAACATAGTGTATTTAACAAACGCATGCTGTTTATTGCATTTAAATCGGATAACGCGTGTAATTACAGTCCCTTCTCGAAGTTGTACTCCAACAATCCGTGCGCCCTGCCCACCCCGTGCGCTACACCTCTCCCACCTGGCACAACTAGTCACCTAGTGGAGATATGCCCCTCATGTTGATACCTGAATGAACAACCATCAGGAACTTTTTATCGTTCGAACGCTTTTAACTCCTACCGAATTTCTTTACGTCGACTTTTCTAGCCTACACCCGTACCGGCAGACGGAATTATAAAACAGAGAGCTGGGAGTTCCTACAGATTTGCAATAAAGTATCGTAACTTGACCAGTTTGTGAACATGTTTGTTGCATTATTAAATTTAATTCCTTGGCAAGAAATATGTTGTGGAACACAATACAAATTCTCCGTGTTTCCCACTCATTACGTTAGCCCCGCCATTAACCAGCACAATTAATTCATGTGGTTCAATTATGACTGAATTTCCGTTAAGCCTAAATTCCATTAAGATAGTTTGCACCAAACTTTCAGAGTCATGTCTTGGTGGCAGTGAAGGGAAATTTCCAATAATTTTATTGCTATCCAGCAATTAATTTTGAATTGTTTTCGTAGTTCCTTTCAATTGTGACGAGCCCTATAAATGATCTTTGGAAGTTTAATCTAAATGTGGAGTAAAATCAGTCAAACCCCGAAATATACCGCGGTTTGTTGAATCTCCTGATTCAGCAAGTCCTCGAATCGCTAATTCAAATGCGGCACAGAATTTCACACAGTTAATTTATTTTAGATAGACCATATCTCTTTTTAGAAACATTTCCTTCTTGTTTCTGAATGTTAATCCAATACGCAGAATCAAGCTGTGTTAGAATATTTTAATATCGTTAACAGTGACAAATCTGTTTGACTTGAAATGAGTTTTCGAATTTTCATGCTCTTGTAGTTTTTTAAGTCAAATTAACTAAATCCTTCACTCCGGTCTTTGTCCATGTATTTTCTCCTCTAAACAGAATACACGGGTGGGGGAGAAAGCGTTTTCATGATCGCAGCAAAAAACCAATCGTTTCCATTACACATTTCGGTATTAAAATGACTAGTAGGCTACATGATTTCTTGGACTTTTTCCAGAAATTTCCAAATTTAAATTTGGTGTAGGATGTCCTAATTTCTTAAGTTAACGTGCAATTTCTCTTTTAATTTCGAAAAGGCTTGGTCGATTAGATTTTCATTTCATTCATTTTTAATATAAAATATTTTCTTAGACACACTGACTAATCATCACACCACCCACAGTACTATAATACACTGGAACTGTAATGATATACAGTAGTCTAGAAACCTGTGTTCTAACGCAGGTCATAAAGAGATGAGGGTGTTGACCAGGGGGGTGCAACTTGATTTGAGTTATTTACAACGTGAACTGAGAGACATCTACCGACATTGGTAAGCAATAAGTCCTCGTTCCTTCAATAATTCCTCAATAGATGGCAAACAAATCAACAAATCGAATTCTGCGTCGATGTTTTGCGTACCGGTATGTGTTTTCATTCGTATTTCAACGTGTTTTGGGTAATATTACTCAGAAGTTTTGTGCTACACGTGTTTTGTTCTATTGAGGTAAGATGATATTTACGTACTTATTTTGCATTGGAGATCTGAGATTATAAATGAAACATAATGAGCACTTATTGTGTTGTTTATTTATGTATTCGTGTCTTTTGTTAACGTGTGTTACATGTGTTCACCTATGCTATTCTGAGAAGGAGGTGATATTTAGTACTTATTATTTTACAAATGGAGATTTATTTGCTGAAATTATAACTATAAGTGAATAATTATTGTGATGTAGTTTTAACACATTGTGATTGAAGTTATTGTGAGGTGACATGATTGATACGTTTCAAGCAAACAATGCGAGAATTAAACACATAATATGTTTAATTAACTTAATTGATTGATTAACATAATATGCATTTATTATTTAAGGGAAAATTTTAGAACATGGATTGCACCTTCCATCCCCTCCCCAAATCACTAGGGGACGGTGGGAATTATGGGTAATGAAGGGTGGGGGGCATGCCAACATAAGCTGTGAAGGGAAAAAATTACCTGCTGGAGGGTAATTTCCCTCTTCCTTTCCCTCCTGTCTTCTCTCTCCTCTTTTTCTTTCTTTCTCTCTTTATCTCTTTATCTCTTTATGGGGTGATATTCTGTTCTTCTATGTCCTTGTTGTATATGTTGTTATTCTTCTTCATGTGTTCATCTTCATTGTTGAATCCTCTAGTCCTCAGCAGCCGGAATCCTCAGTAGTCTCTCTGGAGAACACGTGTTCTTGGTAGAAAAAATTCGGAACTCGTATATATGTTCACGAAGAAGAAAAAAGTGCAACATGCGGGTTGCAAGTGTCAATCATCAAGAATAAATTAATGTGTAGACGTGATGGTATTTAAGATAAATCATCATGAAAGCAATATTTTTTCGCTTCTAATAATGTTGAGGGATATATATGTTATAATGAAGCGATTTTAAGTTGTATTTTAAGTGCATAAATTAATGTAAATTCATGCGACTAGATGGCGGGCGGGCGGGCGAGTGAGTAAAGGAGCGTTGAGTTAACGGGACTTAGGCCACGAAAAGCCAATCAGAGAAAGAAGGGGTGGCGAAATTAAAAGGTGACGCTGTTATTTGTCTATGCGCTGGACATCTTGGCGTGGCGACAGTTTTGTGCCGACGTGCGAAAGGGTTGGATGTGCGACTGTGTTACTCTACCAGGAACATGGAATCGTTCGTCGATAGTTTCGCCGTGCATAACTTTAGGAGCGATATCAGTAATTTGATACGGTTTTTGCAGCAGAAAGGGTTATTAGCAAGTACGTACACTTGCCCTAAATGTGGTGGCGACATGAAATTAACTTCGCGCACAGATACTGGTGATGGGTTGTCAAATGCGCATCATGTTTTCCAAAAGGCACTTTTCAGTGCCCGACACCCCTCGTCAGGGCTTGCAGCCCCGATACCCCGCTTTTTTCGTCATGTGCTACACGTCGGATCATCATCGGGGCTTGCAGCCCCGATACCCCGCTTTTTTCATCATGTGCTACACGTCGGATCATCATCGGGGCTTGCAGCCCCGATACCCCGCTTTTTTCATCATGTGCTACACGTCGGATCATCATCGGGGCTTGCAGCCCCGATACCCCGCTTTTTTCATCATGTGTTACACGTCGGATCATCGGCGCGATGTTTACGGAGATCGTCAGTGGCCGCCATGGTGTTTCGAGGTGGCGCGTGTCTCGGACGGAGCGAGATGAAGCGTGAGAACGCGAGAGAGGGAGGAGTCTGCAAGGAAAGTAGCTAGTTGCATGGTAGGTGCGGTGGGGGTAGAGGGGAAGGGTGCAATCCATGTTCTGGAGTTTAAGCCATCCAGTGAAACAAGAGGAAACTGTGTCTCTTTTGGTGTAGCTTTTCAGGAAAAATACCATATTAAATATAAAAATGGATCAAAAGAAAAGGTTCTTATTTAGTACTGTCACTAGACAACCCTACTTGAAATGAAAGTATCTGAGAATGCGCAACAGTTTTTGCATTTGCATGTACAAACTTGGACTACTCCCGTTTCACAAATTGTTGTTGAAAACAAAGCGGGCATTGTCAAAAATGCCTAGAAATTCTACAAAGTAACTACCTAATTGCATATTTTGCTAGTTACATAATCATAGAACTAGAAAGAGACTCGATCTGTATGATATACGAGCTTAGAGTTTCGAACAGTATCATAAAATTCGTAGTTCTTAAATGCCCCAGAATATACACTAGACCCAAGGTTGTATGATACTAGAGTAGGCCTATTCTATTTACTGGTAATTGTAATTAATACTTCTACATTTTACAGGGCTGTACATTGGGCAGAAAGTATAGGTGTAACCTATACCGAACATACTGCTACGACACTGTTCAACAGAGTAGTATGCAGTCGTCACTTTTCAGAGACTGATTTTAAAACAAAAGAGAGAAAAGGTCTCAACTGGTCGGCAGTTCCATCTTTGGATGGATCAATCACAAGCGCACATTCAGACTCACAATCGAATTACCCTTCATCCGCACAACTTTCTTATCCTTCATCCATTCTATCAACTATACGACTTTTACCAGAAAATGAACTTACCCAATTGTCTCCTCAAAAAGACCTCAAATTCCTACAACCCTCAAAAACCTATCAAAGAAAGTCCACAGGCCTGTGTCCCTCCTCCTTTGCCAAAGAACACATTGCAGTCCCACCAACACCAGACATATATTACTGTTTTCATATAGCATGTCATTGTATCAGTTTGTTTTCTAGTGAAATTACAGAAGTAGCACATAAATAAACATTCTTCAACATAAATATCTCATTTCCTCACAATAAACATTGTACTTTGCTGAGAAAAATGTGTTAAAATGGTTTATAATCTTGAACACTTGCATAGTATACGAATTTAAACAATTTTTACTTACAAATGGCAATGTACTGCGTATTTCTGATATTAATAGAAGTATGTAAATGTAAAAGAATCACTACGGAGACTCACAGAGTGTGCCCTGTTAGTGCATGAATAAAGTGACTTTTAAAAGCCAGACGAATGCATAATAATAGTAATAATGATCACCAGGGAACGGATTTATATGGACTAAAAATATATGAAATATGTAAATATATATGTAGTTATTTTTACCAAAATATGGAATTAAATATGGATTTTTACCAAAATATGGAATTAAATATGGACTTAAAATTATAAAAAAATGACTATGTACGTTAAATATTGGTACATTTTAATCAAACTAAACAAAAAATATAATGGACGTACCTTATCTTCCAATGTAGTTTCAACAAAACACAATTTTTATTGTCTGTTACCATAACAATAGGTTACAAACATTTCTTTCAAGTGCTGAAAAGTGAATCTTCTTCTATTGTCTCTGAGGATAGATTTATACTGACTAAAAGAGCGTTCGACGTCACAAGAAGTAACTGGTACATAATTCAATTTCACAATGTCTGCTGGGGATAAGTCCAAGTTAATCTTCACTGTTGATTCACCACTCATCACAGCAACAACCTTTTGTAGTTCTTCATATCCAGGGTTTTTTGAAAGTACAGTGTCCACCTTAGCTCTTACTGCATCTGCAACTTTACCTCTACCACGATTCAGTTGTTCCACAGTACTGTTTATAATTTCAAAACTTTCAGATAGTGAAAGGTGCCTATTTTGGAGACTTTTGAGCGTTTTTATGATGCATGAAAATGTATGCTGAATGTGAGCTAAGTCATTCTTCACACTTATGTCACAGGTAACTGTTTTCGCAGTATCAATTGAGACTGCATCTTCAGAGTCCAATGCAAGGAGAACATTGTTAATAGAGTCTATATGTTCGGCATAATATTCAACTGCTTCTAGCCATGTACCCCATCTAGTTAAAATTGGCTTTGGTGGCAATGGAATTTCAGGGTACATTTCTTTCAACACGTTAACTCTACTGGGAGCTTTGAGAAATACTTTTTTCACTGATGAAATCAACAAATCTACTTTAGGGAAATTGTCTCTGACCACTTCTGCCACACGATGAAATGCATGCGCCACACAAGTAAAATGAGTCAATTTAGGATATACAACAGATAATGCTTGTCCAGCTTTGACCATATAAGGGGCAGCATCGCTAATAAAGAATAACACATTATCGTACATAATACCCTTTGGCCACAGGATACCCATAGCTTCGTTGAACAGTTTAACTATAGTTTTGTTATTGCACTTTTCTAGAACATCACAATGTAAAAGAATTCGTTCAGAATATTGTTCACTTAACAAACCGATAACTACATTACCAACAAGTCTACCTTCTTTGTCGGGAGTCTCATCAATGGAAACCCAAATTGAACTATCTTTAATTTCATCTCTTATCTTCTGTATTGTCTCATCGTAGATGGATGGAGCATACGTCTTCCTAAGTGTTGACTCATCCGGGATTGTATGTTGAGTATATTTTTCAAGGAATTCCCTGAAGACCTTATTCTTTAGTTTGTAGAGAGGAATATCAGCAGAGATGAGAGAACGGCACAGGTCGATGTTAAACTCAGATCTTACATTCGATGTTGTTGGTTGTGTTAAAAACAATTGTCTCTGCTTGGAATTTAGTTGTTTGTTGGCCTGATGTTTACTAGTTGTAATGTGTTGTTGCACCAGGAACTTTTGTGTAGATGATACTGCACACTGACACAAATTACAAAATAATATTTTATTGTCAGTTGATAAACCATCTTCTTTAAATTCTGAAATGTAACTTGTTAGTTTTGATTTTAAATTGACTGAATGACGTACTTTTGGCATATTTACCGTCTTTATAGTATGATTTACAAAACTGAACCTATGTGTACTCTGACTGGCATTTAACTGTTGAGCTGCACAACTGAAGTCTGTTAAAAATTTTAAATTAAATTAATACAGTTTTGTAACTTACTTTCCCATTGTTGATAGGACTGCTAATTTTCAAATAACTCTGATGTTAAAGGGATTACTGAACATGTGTTTAAATCTCTATTGTTGAAATGTATTTTTAAAAGTTAATGGAATTTTGTTTTGTTTTATTGTTAAACCTAATATAATATGGACTGTTTTATATGAAATATGGAAAATATATGGAAATTAACGAAAATATGTACTAAACTCTAAAATATGGAAAAATATGGAAAATAAAAGTAGGATTTTTCAACCCTACACATTGTGAAACATAAAGATAATGCAAAATATAAATTATATTAGCTTTATAAGTAAATATGTATTTACATATAAATCCTTTCCCTGATGATCACTGAGAGTTGTTCCTTATTATTTTGATAATTTAGTAATAATACCTGTACAATATATTCTGTGTTCTTTGTGCTTCTTCCACATTCTTTTATGTTACTTTACAAATAAATATTTCTGGAACACTATTGTGTCTATTGTGTTCATTTGTAACTATGCTTGCTCTGCTCGATCCATATTGTGCTATAGAGGAGGAGGCGGCTGTGTGAAATATGAGGGTAGTATGGATGTGTGGAGGGAGATGAGTGAAATTTTGGTTAGGTTTCGAGAAAAATGCAATTTGCAGAATTAAAATTATCCGTGACTTTTCATTTTTATGTGGGGCAAGTTTATAACCATCATCTTTCTCAAAATTCATGGTTTAGTTTAGTTTCACAATTACAAACAGATTTTTGTGATGGTAGTCATTCTCGCATTTTACTTTTACTCCATTTCCCGATTCAAATAATATAAGCTTCAACAGATTTCATGCTAAAAAGTTGACATTTTTACAGCATATTCTGACAAGTATGGTTAACAAACCTGCTGAGACTTTTTTTGGGTAAAGTAAATATTTTCAAAATTAATATGTGAAATATTTAGTCAGACACAAAAATTGAATTAAAGATTTTTAACTCTCTGCATTCGAAATTCAAATTATGGATCTGCTGTTAAATTATATGCATCATAGACATATGCATGTCCATTTTTTGTCAGACCAGTAACATATTTTGTGGGAATAGATATGTTTTAAAATAGGTGAAAATAAAATAATAATAAACTCTAAAGTTTTCACCTGGTACTGCTGGAACTTACGGACATTAATACTAATAACAAGAGGTTCCTGAATACAGAAATTAAGTCGCTAGCTTAAAAAATGGAGAAGGAAATTTAAATCCCTAAAAGTTCCCTTTCCATTCCTTCCCAAACTGAAATACCAAGCTGAGAACTATTGATTGTTGTTACAGGCAGGTGGGCTGGGAAAGGAGGATAAAATTATAATCAAAATGCAATATAAATAGTTCTGTACATTGTAGTGATTTTTTTTCAAATAGACCTTCGCCTTTTACAAGATATATATGCAATATTGTATATTATACAATAAAAAAATTGCATTCAAACATTTCCACCAAAAGTGAAATGTTTTAAAAGATATAATTCATTCTGTACTAGTAAATAGAATGGCTTGGTATAGTAGTGAACGTAGTTACCGACACAGCAGTAGAGGTGGGTGGTAAAAATGCTGTTACCGTTTTGTTTACAAAAGACTACAGATGGCTCTACGGTCGTCCTGGCAGCCTATGTTGGCATTGTTTTAGCATTGAGCTGCATATCTATCTGTTATTTGTCTATGGTGTTGACGGTTCTTTTGTGTACTCGAACAGATCTGCTTCGGTTGCAGCTCTAATGCAGTCTTATGGGACGGTGAAGAAAACCAGTTTTCTGCTGCCGACTACCCTACGTTGAGCTTCAGGAACTGCCGAGCACAGATCCGAAAAGTACACTACAGATAAAATTCTCCAGCAGTTCAAGGCTCCTACAGACAGTAAAATCTCGAATCGAAGGAGAATGAATTGGAAAAATAAATGAAACAGTGAACTAGATTACATAAAAGCACATTTTCCATTTTTAATTTTACAGGTCCATTTAAATGGCGGTTCTGCAGCTCTGCAGTTCTTATTGTAGAGCCGCCACTGGTGCAGATCCAAGTCCGTCTCCAATACTCAGACCTTAATACAGAAACAAAGATGGCAGCCGCTGCGGTCCAAACATTTCCATCTATATAGACGGTTTCGCCATATCCTTATGTCAAAATAGTTATAGTTTTCATATTTATTAAGCTGAATTACTAAATTATGTCTTAAATAAATGTCCAGCGTTAATTTATGAGCTATGTTTGGCTCAATTTCAAAAGCGAGACAACAAGCTAAGTTCGGTACAAGTAGACACATATTGCTATAAAGTTATGAATTTGACAGTGCAAACGCTGCCTGAAAATAGTTTTCAATAAGTTCGAAATCATACCCTAACTCCGTATAAGTTACTGCAGTAAATGCAAATGTTCACTAATAGTTGGGCATACGAAAGGATAACACATACTCAAAACCTGCTGCTGCTGCTACCGCTACTACTACTACTACTACTACTACTACTACTACTACTACTACTACTACTACTACTACTACTACCACTACTACTGCTAATGATGATGATAATACTAATAATAATGATAATGATAATAATAATAATAATAATAATAATAATAATAAATCAGCTTATATTTTTATGTTTTTAATATATGAATGTTGGCAACCTAGGGTCCTTAGTCTAATTCGTCCTGAATTTCAATTCTTTATGTTTTGTCACTTTTAGGCCCGATTGTATAAACCATTTAATCTTAGATCAGAGGTTAAATTGATTCTTGTTTCAGCTGAACTTGGAATTTTGTGTTGTATAAAGTCTAATCTGAGATTAATTTGTCTCAAACTAAAGTCAACTTTGACTGAAGAAATGTCTCCAATTAAGTTAGATGATCCAAGTTCAGTTATTTCTTTTCTGTTTGAAATATACGAGTGACAGATTGTGGAAATAAAGTATCCATTATTAATAATGTTAATAGATATGATAGGTACATTTATATATATTTCTTTCAATTTCTTGCCTTAATACACAAACAATCTTATATTTTATAAGGCTCTATCGTATTCAGCAGTATCAAATAACATAACCTATAATTATATTATGTTTATAACAACCATTAATTATTAATGGATATGATAGGAACATTCATAAATTTTCAATGAAATGTATTACTAAACGAAAATTGTCGTTTTATGAAGTTTTATTATGTTTAGTAGTATCAAACACCATAACATGATAACTCGGAGAACAGTCAACCTTCTTCTTATTGTCCACCATTATTTACATTGCACAAAAAACCAGTGTCTCCAACAGAGTGTACGGAAAGTCGCCAAAAAGTAGTTGTAAAGTCGCTAGATTTCTCATTATCAACAAAGAAAGATTAAATTTTGTCACTATGGGGTGCTAAAAAGGCACTAAATCCCTATTTAAGCAATATAAAAGTTAAAAGAAATTGTCGTTGAAAAAGAGTTAAAGTCGCTAGATTGGCAACACTGAACAAACCTGTCCGCGCATCACGTATTTCACCTGTTTATGCTATGTTGCCAAATCCTTTTCACGTGAACTTAGATTGCATTTGAACCAAGGCAATTTGATCGCAGAAAAGTTTATACAATAGAAGAAGTGTCTGAACTCGGTTCACTTTTCGATCTTCGATCAAAGTTGATCTTTAGTCAGGGAGTTTTATACAATTGGGCCTTAGACTTAGGCCTAACTCTTCATGACTTCTTTTCACTTTTCTCGATAATTGGTTTCAAATGTTTTTCCTCAGTTCAACACCTTTGTATAGTCATTTATGATGGAATTTCTTCTACACTGTCTTCTTTCATATTCAAGAAAATAACATAGTCACCTTAAAACGGCAGTCATAAATGAAACCACACTTCTTTCCTGAACATCACTTTGAAACTAATCAAAAGTGCTAATAATGTCTCTTTTACACCATTCCCTGAAAAATTCTTCTTCTCTCTTCATCTGTTCCTCTTTCAGTTGATGTGGATTCTATGTGGACGCTAGAATGACTGACAGTACGGTATGAAAGTTGGTTAGGAAATATGATTGTTTAGGCGTCATTGGTAAGATTCGAAATTTCCCCAGGAATACGAAAAGCATCATCATTTACGATAGGAAAAATATCTTTCTTAATAATTAATCTAGGTTCAAAATGTTTTATGTGTAACACTGTCATTTTAGGACATAGGAACTGGCCACCCTACCCATTATTTCTTGGTTTAGTTGGCTTATAATTGTCTTGTTGGTATCATTTGTAGGTACAAACCTGTCTTCAGACAGTTGACTAAACAACAACAAACTGTAATTTCCTTAACTTGGAAATTGTCACGATTATACACCTAAACCATTTCTTGCATAGTGAAGTTGTATTTCTCGGGAACTTAAACGCTGAAATATGAGACACAGATCCACTATTAGAATTACAACCCGGTACACAACACGAATGGCCCATTTCACGACGTAATTAACACAAGGAAACATCATAACAAAACCGCGTAACGCCATTTTGGCCACTATCAATATTCAATACCTACATTAAGGTCTGAGCATTGGAGACGGTCTTGGCAGATCCCAGGACACATACCGCTATAGGCGTTGCCTCAGCGAGCCGGAAACCCTTCATGTTCTGGAATCTTGTCCTTTCAGAAAAACGCTGCGTAACGCCAGACATCATCGCACAAGAAGCTTAACAGCCAATGCTCTCTGTGAGAAAGGTGCCATGGTGTATGAGAAAGTCCATGGGATTGCCGAAAAAGATAGCACGAGACGTATTGATATGATAGCCACATCACCTGGCTTCTCCACCCCCATTAGAACCTGACTTGGAATATTTTGTTTTTAGATCTTTTATCAGTTATCACACTAATAATTTTACTTGCAGTAGTGGGAATAATTTGGAATCTGGAAATTCTGTGTTAAATGGATCTATTCAATAACGATAGCAATCTTTAAAAGAAACTTGTAATAGAATCTGGAATATCTAAGTTACTTTATTATCACTGAGTTAAATAAAATAATAATTCTCATTGGTTGAATATCGACTGGTTTTATTTTTAATAATATTCCAAAAAGTTGTAATTTTATTATCTGAATAATTTTGTATTTTTCTATTCAGAAACAGAAGAGACGTATTCATCATGTCTAGAATAATTTCACATTTGAAGTTAGACACAAATATCAAATTATTATTAATCCCTCAATCTTTACTCTGATCGGCTCTAGGGAAGTACGTACGTTTATTACCTCGAGGGTTTCCAGTGGAAAGTACTGATATTGCAAGTTATCTTGAACCTTCTGAGCGGGGACAGAGGGGCAGAGGGAAGGAAGCGCGTAACGTGGGTGGAGCCAACTGAGTTGTTTGCGCATGCTCCGCAGCATAATCTCTTGTTAAGAAACATAGTACTATTTCCTTCACTGCGTACCAGTAGTGTTACCATGGAGCAGCAACCACAGGGTAGTAATTATGGTGAAATCACACGACCGCGGAGAAAAAGTAACGCTATTATCCGTAGCCGAGAAAGAGAAATTATCGCAAATATAATAAAATTAAGCATTGCGAGGAGGAAAAATTAAACAAATATTTGCTGGAACCTCATGCTAAGGAATATGAGAGAGCGGCTAAATACTCTGGCAAAAGTATTAGTTCCGTGAAGAGAATTAAAAATAATATTGAATTACAACCGAATGAACCTCACACTACTCCGGGAAAGAATAGGTATGTAATGTTTAGAAATTATTGCTATAATAGTTATGTACAATAGTGTGTGTATTGAGAGCGACATAATGAATTACTGTTGCAAGTTATTATTTTCTTATAGTTCTACTAAACATATTATTTCATTACAGAATTAGACTTATGTAAAGTTGAAGTGGACGACTTCGATCAACATGTTATTCGGGATACAATCGAAGAATTCTATCGTATTCAGAAAGTAATTACGATTAAGAAGATAATTCCGAATGGATGATGCCATTGACGAAATAGTTAATTTTGGAACAAGCGATGATGGCAGCAATGATAGGGATATGGATTGTGTATGACTGTAAATTGATGTAAATTCAAATAATAAGCCTGTAAAATATTGTTATAAGAATATGTACATATTAGCTGAAGGTGTAAGTCATGCAGGCCTATATAATGTATAGAAGTAGCTGTAGTAACTCCTCCATTGCCGGTCCTCAGCCCGGATGAGAGAGAAGTGTACACACGATTATATTTTAAATACTTACTTATTACAGGTTAATTAAAGCTTGCTACGAAACTATGTTCTCCTCTCAAAACCGGAGTATCGAGAGAAGTTGATGTCTGTATTGAACCAAGTTCTTTTACAGTAGAGAGCCGTAAAGTAAAAGAACCAACGTTTTTTGAAAAGAGTCACGTTACCCGACGGAGGGGCATCCTTGCCGTGCCGTTAGGTTGATGAGTACATGCCGTACCGAGCAGTTCCAAAGACAGACTTAGGGGATGTAAGGTTCAAGATAACTTGCAATGACAGTAGTTCGGTGAGTGTTATGCTGTGTGCGGTTTATAGCATGTGCTTAAAAGGACAAGCAGGTAGCAGGTTGTGTTCATAGCCCCGAATGATTACTACTCCAGGACAGCTATCCTTGACCCATTTCCGGCAAGCAAAAGAATAAAGGGCATATCAATGCCATAAATCTGTACTTGGACAACCAGACCTTTCTATTATAGCATAGACCTATGCTTCTTACATGTTTTACGTTGGAGTCTGCAAAATTCAAAGTGAAAAGAACCTTGGCAAAAATATATATAGGCTCTAAGTAATAAAGTATTATTATTATTATTATTATTATTATTATTATTATTATTATTATTATTATTATTATTATTATTATTATTATAATTATTATTATTAATTGAATTTACAAAGAAATCAATCTCATTTTACATTAAGACTATATTTAATATAATAAAATAAGAGATATAAACATTCAATATGGTTATAGTAGCTACTGTATGTTAGAGTTGTTTAATCTGCTCCTTTCGATGCAAGGATACGATGGAAGGCTAGAAATCTGTCCCGTCTCACACAGTCTTCTTGAAGTAGTCGAACAGCACACCACTCATGTGTATATTGATAACATTTTTGTCACCATCATCATCGTCCTCATGTTGAAGAGGGACAGCGAACCCTGGCATTATGTCTAAAGACGCGTCTCCATTATTAAACATTTAACAACAACAACAACATGTTGAATTTAACATGTATATGGACATTTCAAGTTTCAATTGACTTAGGCCCGATTGTATAAACCATTTAATCTTAGCTCAGAGGTTAAATTGATCCTTGTTTCAGCTGAACTTGGAATTTTGTGTTGTATAAAGTCTAATCTGAGATTAATTTGTCTCAAACTAAAGTCAACTTTGACTGAAGAAATTTCTCCGATTAAGTTAGATGATCCAAGTTCAGTTATTTCTTTTCTGTTTGAAATATACGAGTGACAGATTGTGCAAATAAAATATCCATTATTATTAATATTAATAGATATGTTAGGTACATTTATATATATTTCTTTCAATTTCTTGCCTTAATACACAAACATTCTTATATTTTATAAGGCTCTATCGTGTTCAGCGTTATCAAATAACATAACCTATAATTATATTATGTTTATAACAATCATTAATTATTAATGGATATGATAGGTACATTAATAAATGTTCAATTAACTGTATTACTAAACGAAAATTGTCGTTTTATAAAGCTTTATTATGTTTAGCAGTATCAAACGCCATAACATGATAACAACTTGGAGAACAGTCAGCCTTCTTCTTATTGTCCGCCATTATTTACATTACAAAAAAAAAAAAAAAAAAAACAGTGTCTGCAACAGAGTGTGCGGAAAGTCGCCAAAAAGTATTTGTAAAGTCGCTAGATTTCTCATTGTCAACAAAGAAAGCTTACATTTTGTCACTATGGGGTGCTAAAAAGGTCACTAAATCCCTATTTAAGCAATATAAAAGTTAAAAGAAATTGTTGTTGAAAAAGAGTTAAAGTCGCTAGATTGGCAACACTGAACAAACCTGTATAACATGGTCCGCGCATCACGTATTTCACCTGTTTATGCGATGTTGCCAAATCATTTTCACGTGAACTTAGATTGCATTTGAACCAAGGTAATTTGATCGCAGAAAAGTTTTATACAATAGAAGTGTCTGAACTCGGTTCACTTTTCGATCTTCGATCAAAGTTGATCTTTAGTCAGGGAGTTTTATACAATTGGGCCTTAACATGTTAACTAAGTATGTTGAATTTAACACTTTTAACATGTTGGCGTGTTTTCCAGCAGAAATGGAAAACATGTCAAGTCAATTCATTTGCTCGTGCAGCGTCGGTACAGTTCGGCAAAGTTCGTACATTTTCCATAGCAACAACTATAAGTTCCGATTTTGTGGCGCCTATCTTGATCATTTTTATACTATCATTGGTCCTTGGTGTTCGCTGTAAGTTGTTCGAAGTAATGGAGTGGACAAAAAGAAAATACATTAGAATAAAATTAATGCACTGATGTTTGTGGGATGTGTCTGCAAAAGAATACACGGGCAAAACTAAGATGGCCGACAGTTTTAGAGAACTGGAATTATTATTTAATTGTTCTCGAGAATACTATAGAGAGTTTTCGCACTCTCGTCGTAAGCTAAACGTTAATGCTATGTTGACGTCAGTAATGGTCGTATTTGATGATGTATGTTAACGTTCATAAAACTTCGGAAAGAATAATTATACGATATTACCCACTCCTTTAACATCTATCATGTCGTAGGTCCTATGATAATCAATCGCGCTGTAATTTTTTTAATTGAGATGAAATGGCTGCTCTTAAATTGTGTATTTCTTTGCTGTAACAGGAAGTATTTTTGCAGCACTATATTAAAATCGTGTTCTGACATTCTCAGCAAGTTTTTGAATCCAAATCAATACTCTATTCAACTTTAAGTTCGTTTAGAATGTATCCTGCATAGTGTCTTTTACTAAGATATTGCCGCATCCACATTCTCATTTTCTTCCTTTTCAAAGCCTTGTAACAAGCAATAGAGGCAATTACAAAAGTCAGATCTTCATCTGAGCCCATTGTCCAAGGTTTGAAAATAAGACACTACTTACATTAAAATCTCATAGACTATTTATGGTGGACTACGCAAAGAAAGTAAAGTTTAACATGTTTAACATTGTGGACAAAGTGTTAAATGAAATTAGCATTAACATGTTCAATCAACATGTTGGGATGTTAACAGTAAACAATTTAACATTTAACATATTGTTGTTAAATGTTTAATAGTGGAGACGCGCCTTAAGTGAAAGAATTTGCAATTCATGTTGTCTGTCAGATAAGTCAATTATTAAGATACCTGCAATAATATTTTTAATTTTCAACCTTATGACTTATCATGTTACAAGTATTGACTTGTTAATAAATAATGTTTATTAAATGAACATATGAACGTTTTCGCCTACTGCGCCACATCAGATATGATTTATACAGTACGATATCTAACTAGGTTACGTGATAGAATTGTCATAATCATCAAATTGTATAACAAGTAAAGGATCACGGGTTTTATTTATATTACGTAATATAATTAAAATATATGTTGAACAATCCAATTGAATTGTAATTCAGGAATTTATACTGTTTAAAATGTGTTTATACATAAAGCTCGTGTTACAAAGTATGTTCTTGTAAAAACATCGACATTGGTGTATGATTGTGTTATATGTATACCAGTTTTTTTTTTAAGATGGGATATGACAGGAGCGTTGCAATCGGAAAAACAACTGAATGTCACATACCGTGGTAGACCAGTTGCTTTGGTAACCAAACTTACCATTCCCACGTGGCGAATGCTTAATAGCTCTCTTGGCGACATTTATTGTGCACACAATGTTAGCATTGGTACGTTTCGTTTTTGATTCCATGCAGTGGCCTATACTGGTTTATATGTGAATTCCAGACGTCTTGATTGGGACGAAAATACTTTGATGACTTCGTCATTGAAATTACATTTGGGCCGCTTGCGAAGTTTCTGTAGAAATGACTTTTCAATGGGCATCAGTGCCAAGCCGGATAAACGTTCTTGTGTATGAGTTGATCTACAGTAGGATTTTATTCGCATCAACGCAGAAAATGTTCTTTCTACCGTTGCTGACGTAGCTGGTATTATCACAATTAATGTTGCCAATTTTAGGACTTCAGGAATAACTTGGTTCAGCTGGTTTTCATATATGGCAGATAATATTTCATGGATAGGTTTGTTCGAAAAATCAAAGACTTCTGCTGAATATATTACACTCAATTCATTTTTCAAACGTACTTGATCAAAGTGACTGTTATAGGACTGAAATAATTTGTTTAGTGCCTCATTCGGGAAGTTTTCTCTATAAGCAGAAAATTTTTGAGAATCTAGAAGATGTGTGAACTGAAGCTTTCCATAATCAGAAAATCTGTCATTAATTTCCATGTGCATACGATCTAGTATGCTGTAGTACAGCTGCCAGTATTTCAATTCATCATCTCCTTTTCTTTGCTTTAATGGTGGTTCCATTGTATTGTCTGAAGAATTTTCATTTTCCATATTACTCCATATGGACGGAAACCCATTACGTCTGAATTCGGATATAGTATTTTTTTTAACTTTGATACCTCTTGCAAGCAGTATGCTATGTCTAGACTTTTTGTCTGAAGAATATTGTAGAGCACATCTGTATGTGCGAACACTCTAGCATAGACTTCAAGAAGAAATATATTCTGGAACTGTGTGAAAAAATACAAATATACTTGAGCCTGCACAATTACATCATCATCCCAGTTTTCTTCAGAGTCATTACAAATGATATTTTTAAAGAAAGCAGTCCGTTTTTCTCTGTATTTCTTTACTGTATTTACAAGCCGAGATGTAAAATTCAGTCTAGTTGGTGCTACTTTTGGGAGTTTCTTGTTCATAAATTCCTTGAGTTTTCTGATCTTTAAGGAGATGATGAGAAAAATGCAACTAAACCCGACAGTGTTTTGAAAAAAATGCGGCATTCTGGAATGGATGAAGTAGTTTGTTGCAAAACTAAATTGAGAACATGGCTGTAACAATAGACAAATAGTGCTTGAGGATACTTTTCTTGAACTTTTGTTTTTAAGCCATTAATATTTCCCGCCATCGTATGTCTGTGCAATTAAGTTATTACCGACATTGTAGTCTGCTGTAATACCTTCCACATGCTGTAACAAAGCAGCAGCAATTTTGTCCGAACTGACATTTGTGAATCCTATAAACCGTTCTTGAACTTTGGCAGTACTGTCGACGTATCTTAAAACAGTGGACAATTGACTCTGATTAGAGCAGTCACTTGTTTCATCAACAACAATGACCACAAAAGGTGTTTCTTCTATTTCAGATGTTATGTTCTTTATCATAACTCCACTTATAGCAAATATTAAGTCATTCTGAATTGCAGGAGAAGTACCACGAAATACTGTTGAACTCTCAAGATGATTGGCCAGTAAATGGTCAAATTCACTCAAGGAACTTAAATATTCAATATAATTTCCTATATTGTCTGATTCCACACTCTCGTTACGACCCCGAAAAGCCAATTCTTGTTTTCCTAGAAAGCAGACTGCGTTAATAAGACGCAGTAAAATCTCCCGATTTTTTTTCACAAGATCATTGTGTTGATTGATGTGTAGATCTTTTTGCTTATCTAGCTATAAATCAATTCTTGTCTTTCCAAAGTTTGCAAAGTTCATGCTACTACAAATATGAGCTTTTGATTTGTCGTGTTTTAGGACTGCCGTTCGAAGGGAGTTCATATTAGAAAACCCCTCTTTTGACAACATATTAGTTTCGAGGGCTAAATAACAAACATGGCCAGCAAAATAGTTTAGACAGTTTAGAACTACCACACAACAATTCCACTTATCATATGATGTTGAAGTGAAATGGCGTGTGTATTCACGCTGTTTTTCTTTTACGTCCATGGACAAATTTAACTCAGGAGTTGGTCTTTCCATTTTCACAATTTCAACTTTCTCGTTGTTATGTACGACGGTTAAAAGGTACTTTTAATAAACCTTCTATTACACAGTCATTTTCAACACAAACCTCTCCAGAAACTTGTTCTGCCATATTTTTCACAATATCACTTAATTGGGAAATTAAAAACTTAATAATAAACAATTAATATAACTCTTAGACACTCGAACAAATCACAAATTTAAAATACTGCACTGCAAAAACACAATCACATTGATGAGCTAGCGTACTAAGCGTATTGTTGCTTCGCGCCTGCGAAGAAACCGATCACGAGAACGGTAACTCACCCGGCCTACACTGCATGATGGAAACAGAAGGGAGAGGGGGACGGGCAGTTGTGCGACAGGACAGCGTGAGCGGAACGGTCACAGGCTACCCCTCGTAGCAGCGGTTTCTCCAGCGATGCCGCCTTGACAAATTGTTTCTTTTCGAGAGCAGAGAGCGCATATAAATGTAACGATTACCTTAATTATAATTACTGTAGTAAAACTAATAATACAACATTATTACATTATGTTATATTATAAACTTTTTCTTTTGTAATTTCCTTGGGCTACCGCTGGTAGCCCCGGTAGTCCGAAAAATACGCCCCTGATTCCATGTCGATTTTTGTATTGTTTTCTTACCTTCGCGTCAATAGTCAATTAATGTTTTAACATCTGTCATCTTAACGTCAATTGCTGGCTTCCATCAGCTGGCAGTGTGGTAGTCCTTAATGGCAACATAGCACTGTAGTTCCAAGTTCGGCCGCTTAAGTGTCATGTCCCATCTTAAAAAAAAAAAACAAGTATAGGAGTAATTAGTCTAAAAATACTTATGTCACGTTGTCAAACTTTCAGAACGGCCCCGAGGTTTACTCAGCCTCCTATAAAATTGAGTACCGGGTCTTTCCCGGGGGTAAAAGGCGGCCAGAGCGTGGTGCCGACCACTCCACCTCATTCTAGTGCCGAGGTCATGGAAAGCATGGGGCTCTACCTCCATGCCCCCCAAGTGCCTTCATGGCATGTTACGGGGTACCTTTACCTTTTACCTTTTTTTACTACCTGTCAGTGGCGGCTCGTGCCGGATAAATTAGGTGAAGGTCAATAGAATTCTAGGTTTTTTCCTGGAATCGTTATATAGCCGTGACGTCGCGATTGCTTTTGTAACCTATACGATGGTCATATTGAATTAATGTAATATATTCACCATTTGCTTAAGTTTTATGAAAAGCACAGCATATAAAATAAACAAATTTTCAACATTTTCGGAAGCTACGTCCCCTTAATCCCGAAGAATTCACTGTCCCAGCAAAACTTCAGCAGAATACATACCACAACATAAAACAACCACAAGTCCACATGACATAAAAAAGACAAAATCTAACACATTTTATACAACACATCAAATTAAAAGAGTACACAAGAAATAGGACCCATAACAAAATTCAAAATCACAATCATAATCGTAAACTGTATTCATATTTTAAATCACTTCGGAACATGCAACTTCCGATATAAGCTTACCTATCCAGTAAAATCAGTAGCTACGATTAAATCAAAGCAGTATTCTGTTGAACAGAAAACTTACACTTGAACGGAAAAGAAAGGGGCACTAGTAATTTCATCTCTTACATCTTCATTGATGCATTCAAAAATACAATCAATTATTTCATTTTGAATCGTTTTAGATTTCCCAGAAAGAACAGGCCTAATTTTTTCTTAGTGATTTCTAATTTTCATAGGGCCAATGAAATGAGAGCCAATAATTCTTTGAAATTCCCCCTGTTCTGTGACGAAATACTCTCATCATGACCGCGAAAAGCCAACTCCTGCTTGCTTAGAAACAATACTGTATCGATTGCGGTGTGCATTACCAGTCTATTTAAACATACGTTTTCATTAAATTGACTTACGTATAACCTATAACTTTCCTTTAGTGCATCCGCAATGGTGTTCATGTTCTTCTGCAGGGCCTTTAATTTCATAATACATTTAATGTGTTCAGCTGAATCTGCATGGCTGTAAAGACCGCGATTGACATTTCTGAAATCGCAAAATCCATTTGAATTCCAAGCGGGTTTCTCGTTCCCCAGAAGAAGACAAGGCCAACAATATAACTTCTCGTTTTAGTGACTCCCACATAACCAGTTGCAATCGGCATACCACGAATCTTGAAACTGAATATTGTATGACCGACCACCACTTTTCGCTTTTTTCATAGTTATATTAATGTGACTTGTTGTTCTGCGGTATTTTAAAATATCTTGCTTATCTTCTGCACACCAACGAGAGAACGGTGTCTCCAAAAGATTACACACTTAATCGTTTAACGGATTCATGTTTTCATCGCATTAATACACGTAGTAACATCTTCACACTTCGCTGCACTTATCACAACAAAGAATACGTAAAGCGAAATCGTTGGTCAGCGCGGGTCAAATGTACAACGTAGTTTCAAATGTTATGCCAACTTTCTTTATTACAGGGTACTCAAATTATTTCAAAATCCATACAAAACATAATATTCAAGAAATGCTAACGTTAAAAAATACCAAAATATATACGTTATATGCTAAATTTAAACAATATTTAACTTCTTTACAGAACATTTTATGTTTTCTTATTTAGTTGCAAAATATTACAGTTTGCCACCCTGATCCAATGTTTGGACGAGAGAGAGATTCTGTCTTTCAAGAATAGAGAAAGGAGATGAATGCCTACTCCACAGACCCTCATAATAGCCTCGCAAAACGGACCGGTAATTCATAGTAAGCAACTCGTTGTCATGGCAACCGGGTGTGTGTGTGTACTGAAGGCGAAAAGGAAAGTCTCATTCGGACCTACAGCTGGTCTGCTAGCCACGTGGCCTGGCTGGTGAGGGGTTCATGTGAAGTGCTGCAGTGAATGTTAACTGAGCGGATTAAGCCGAACAAGATATTAAAAATAGAGCAAAATATGGTTTAGTGAAGGATTCATTTTATTTTAATTTATTGATAAAATATATTTTATTAAAGCACGAAAAAAGGGGTGAAGGTGGCCTTCATGTACTTCACTTGAATAACCGCCACTGCTACCTGTTCCACTTCATGTTACCTCTCGGAGTGATGTCGCTACCGTCTCTGTTTACATCAGAACTACGGTGACTGCGGGCAGCAAGCGGAGTTGCGGGGATAGGAAACATGGTACAGTACGTGTTGCAATGTTATAGACAGCATGTAGGTTCTCGCATACCATGCAAAAGTAGAATGGAAGCGACTATAGTATAACAGGATTCCTTGACGTTTGTAGTACCTGACAATGAACAGTATTATATTAGGTTAATAATATACAATTAAATTATAATAATTCATTAATTATTTAGGTTCGGCCTATATAAGGTACTGCATTATAAATTACAATATTGTTTTTGTGTCTATGATATATGGTAACATTTAAAAAGAAACTTACTGTATTATTAATAATGATGTAAAAACGCTTCCATCATTTATTCTGCTTCGCTTGCCGTGTCTGTTGAACTCCCTGCTGTATCAGTAGTACTGCCACCTTCAGGTTCATTGCATGAGGCCTCACAGTTATTATCGTCTCCTTCATCATCGCTTGTGCTCAGACCTACATTAATTGTAATTTGCTCAATTTCTTGTTCCATTAAAGCATCACGTCGCCAATAATCCTCCTCAATCGTTTTGACTTTATCGCACGCCTTTTGCCAGTCCTCAACATCGATATTGTGAATGCACTCGCTAGTTAATTGTTTAAGTTTCGTTAGGGAACACGGTTTTACATTTTTTCTGCTATTTTGTGTTTCATAACATTCCATTTCCATTCAATACACAGCATATTAAAAGATATTACAACTAAATGAATCACTAGTGCAGTATTAAAATGCTTCAGTGGAGTATAAATACGTACCGTTCGATTCAATGCACAGTATATTCAATGACAATACAACTAAATAATTCACTAATGCAATATTAAAATGCTTCAACGGATTGTAGACACGTCCCTCACGCTTCTCTAGTCTAGACTGATAGACTAATATTCTCTCGCGACTGTACAGTGTATGACGTAACGGATGTTCACGAAGACGCCGCGGGTAACGTGAGCTGAAACGGGTTGTATGTTATGTTATCACATCATTAATGTACTGAAGTGGTGGGAGCCTTATTTATTATTGAGTGAACGTGCTTCATCATAGATCATAGGATGCGTATTAACAGGTTGTTGCATATGTTTACATATTGTGTTTCGACTATTATGAATCTGATGTTGAGAAGTAGAGTTAATCATTCAATGTGTTGTCTTGCGTCTTTCGACTGTTTGATGCGTATTAACAGATTGTTTCATGTGTGTATGTATTGTGTTTAGACGATTATTATTCTAATGTTGAGAAGCAGTATATTGATCATGGCCAGTTGTATTATTCAGAGGATGTGTCCGCAATAGCCCATTGAGAGTAGACCAACATACGCATCAATACTTGTAACATGATAAGTCATAAGGTTGAAAATTAAAGATATTATTGAAGGTATATTAAGTGAAAGAAGTTTTACGCTAACTCCCAACTACACCAGAAATTACTCAAAGAAGTTACTGGGGAAAAGGTACGTATTGTGTGGAATTTAGGAATGTTCGGTGTTGTTTTGGGGATATGCAAAGTGCTTAACGTGGGATAAAAAGCGACGGAATGGTTTTATAACTTTCCTGCTGGAGTATAATATTCACTCAAACTCGCTCTCTCCCACTTTCTCCCTCTCTCGAAGTACATTAAATTCTAGCATTAACATGAGTACATGAAGATTAATTTTTTGGTTCTACAGAATATATGTTATGGTAACAATGGTTATTAAAGGAGAAAAATTCGCTTCGGCGCAGGCAATCGAACCCGGGTCCTTGGTTCTACGTACCACTGAGCTATGCCGAAGTTCAATCCACAGTACAGGATCGAATCCCTCTCCTCTAGAGGAGCTCAGTGGTTACAGCACTTGGTACGTAGAACCAAGGACCCCGGTTCGATCCTTGACGCCGGAGCGAATTTTTCTCCTCTAATAACCATTGTTACCATAACAGATATATTCTGTAGAACCAAAAAATTAATCTTTACGTAGATTCTTCGCCCAACAGTGCCTAATAATGTGGAATCTCGGCCAGCAAGTTACTCAATTGAGTGCGCTCCTTGTATAATGGCAATTGACTTAATATAGGGTAAACTAGGGTCTGTTGGACAGTCGGGCATGTTGGACACTCCGTACTTTAACGTGTTACCACGCCACTTGTGGGCACCACACTCAGCTAGAAGTCAATGACGGAAGTAGGCACGAGTGGGGCTACTTCCGTCATTGACTTCTAGCAGAATGTGGTGCCCACAAGTGGCGTGGTAACACGTTAAAGTACAGAGTGTCCAACTTGCCCGACTGTCCAACCGACCCTAGCTTCCCTATGTCAAAATATAATGTCGAACTTGAAGTCAGGCCACGAAGGTAAAAACACTAGAGGAGAGTGATTCGATCCTGTTCTATGGATTGAACTTCGACGTAGCTCAGTGGTTAGAGCGCTTGGAACGTACAGCCAAGGACTTGGGTTCTATCCCCGGCGCCGGAGCGAATATTTCTCCTCTAATAACCATTATGGTCCTCAGGTTGAGGATCGAGGAGACGGCCTCCAGATATGGAGGATAGCTGTGATTACATTGAATAAGCTGTAGCGGACAGCCGATGAGGGGTGGTACTCCAGCTTGGGGGTTGGGCGAAGGACTAACAACCCATCACCGTAAAAAACAGCTTGTTACGAATCCTTCAAATAAGCCTCGGAATGGGACTGAGTCTCTGGCACGACCACAGCAAAGGAATAAGGTTTTGAGATTTGGTACTTGGAATGTTACAAGTCTATATAGAATAGGAACTAGCAAAAGAACTAGCTAGATATAGAATTGACTATGTGGGAGTACAGGAGGTTAGGTTAGATGGGAACGGCATAACACAAATAGGAGATTATTTGTTGTATTATGGGGAAGGAAACGATAATCACCAATTAGGAACAGGATTCTTTATTCATAAAAGAATAAAATCAGCAGTAAAAAAGGTCGAATTTATCAGTGATAGGTTATCGTATTTAGTACTTAAGGGTAGGTGGTGCGATATCGTAGTTATAAATGCTCATGCCCCTACAGAAGAGAAAGACGACCATATAAATGATAGCTTCTATGAGGAATTGGAACAGACTTTTGATCAGTTACCTAGATATCACATGCAAATTTTATTGAGGAATTTCAGTGCTAAAGTAGGACGGGAGGATATTTTTAACTGGCTATTGGAAAAGAGAGCCTACACATAAATAATAATGACAATGGAGTTAGGTTTGCCACATCAAAAAATTTAATTGTCAAAAGTACAACATTCCCCCTTAAGGATATACATAAATATACTTGGACTTCTCCAGATGGATTGACATATAACCAGATAGATCACATCTTGATAGATAAAAGAAGACATACTAGTATAGTAGACATTCGAACCTTCAGGGGGCAGACTGAAATTCTGACCATTATTTGGTAATTGGAGAACTAAGAGAAAGACTATCAGTAGCCAAGAGAGTAGAGCAACAAGTTAATATTGGAAGATTCAGTATTCCGAAATTAAAGGACGAGGAAACTAAGCAACATTATCAGGTCGAAATTTCAAATAGATTTGCCGTATTAGCAAGTTCCGACGAAGTTGAGGAAGAGTGAGATGTTAATAGCAGTGGCGTATACTGGTTAAAGGGTTAGGGCTACCACTGACCCTATTATTACACAAAATATATTTTTAAATCCCTGTAATAAAATTCCTTACATATTTATGTGAATTCCAGACGTCTTGATTGGGACGAAAATACGTTGATGACTTCGTCATTGAAATTACAGTTGGGCCACTTGCAAAGTTTCTGTAGAAATGACTTTTCAATGGACATCAGTGCCAAGCCGGATAAACGTTCTTGTGTATGAGTTGATCTACAGTAGGATTTTATTCTCTTCAACGCAGAAAATGTTCTTTCTACCGATGCTGACGTAGCTGGTATTGTCACAATTAATGTTGCCAATTTAAGGCTTCAGGCATAATTTGGTTCAGCTGGTTTTCATATATGGCAGATAATATTTCATGGATAGGTTTGTTCGAAAAATCAAAGACTTCTGCTGAATATATTACACTTAATTCATTTTTCAAATGTATTTGATCAAAGTGACTGTTATAGGACTGAAATAATTTGTTTGGTGCCTCATTCGGGAAGTTTTCTCTATAAGCAGAAAATTTTTGAGAATCTAGAAGATGTGTGAACTGAAGCCTTCCATAATCAGAAAATCTGTCAGTAATTTCCATGTGTATACGATCTAGTATGCTGTAGTACAGCTGCCTGTATTTCAATTCATCATCTCCTTTTCTTCGCTTTAATGGTGGTTCCATTGTATTGTCTGAAGAATTTTCATTTTCCATATTACTCCATATGGACGGAAACCCACTACGTCTGAACTCGGATATAGTATTTTTTTAACTTTGATACCTCTTGCAAGTAGTATGCTATGTCTAGACATTTTGTCTGAAGAATATTGTAGAGCACATCTGTATGTGCGAACACTCTAGCATAGACTTCAAGAAGAAATATATTCTGAAACTGTGTGAAAAAATTCTAATATCCTTGAGCCTGCACAATTACATCATCATCCCAGTTTTCTTCAGAGTCATTACAAATGATATTTTTAAAGAAAGCAGTCCGTTTTTCTCTGTATTTCTTTACTGTATTTACAAGCCGAGATGTAAAATTCAGTCTAGTTGGTGCTACTTTTGGGAGTTTCTTGTTCATAAATTCCTTGAGTTTTCTGATCTTTAAGGAGATGATGAGAAAAATGCAACTAAACCCGACAGTGTTTTGAAAAAAATGCGGCATTCTGGAATGGATGAAGTAGTTTGTTGCAAAACTAAATTGAGAACATGGCTGTAACAGTGGACAAATAGTGCTTGAGGATACTTTTCTTGAACTCTTGTTTTCAAGACATTAATATTTCCCGCCATAACTGAAGCACCATCGTATGCCTATGAAATTAACTTATTGCCGACATTGTAGTCTGCTGTAACACCTTCCACATGCTGAAACAAAGCAGCAGCAGTTTTGTCCGAACTGACATTTGTGAATCCTATAAACCGTTCTTGAACATTGGCAGTACTGTTGACGTATCTTAAAACAGTGGACAATTGACTCTGATTAGAGCAGTAACTTGTTTCATCAACAACAATGGCCGCAAAAGGTTTTATGTTCTTTATCATAACCCCACTTATAGCAAATATCAAGTCATTCTGAATTGCGGGAGGAGTACCACGAAATACTGTTGAACTCTCAAGATGATTGGCCAGTAAATGGTCAAATTCACTCAAGGAACTTAAATATTCAATATAATTTCCTATATTGTCTGATTCCACACTCTCGTTACGACTCCGAAAAGCCAATTCTTGTTTTCCTAGAAAGCAGACTGCGTTAATAAGACGCAGTAAAATCTCCCGATTTTTTTTTCACAAGAGCATTGTGTTGGTTGATGTGTAGAGCTTTTTGCTTATCTAGCTGTAAATCAATTCTTGTCTTTCCAAAGTTTGCAAAGTTCATGCTACTACAAATATGAGCTTTTGATTTGTCGTATTCTAGGACTGCCGTTCGAAGGGAGTTCATATTAGAAAAGCCCTCTTTTGACCACACATTAGTTTAGCGGCTAAATAACAAACATGACCAGCAAAATAGTTTAGACAGTTTAGAAGTACCACACAACCAATTCCACTTACCATATGATGTTGAAGTGAAATGGCGTGTGTACTCGCGCTGTTTTTCTTTTACGTCCATGGACAAATTTAACTCAGGAGTTGGTCTTTCCATTTTCACAATTTCAACTTTCTCGTTGTTATGTACGACGGTTAAAAGGCACTTTTAATAAACCTTCTATTACACAGTCATTTTCAACACAAACCTCTCCAGAAACTTATTCTGCCATATTTTTCAGAACATCACTTAATTGGAAAATTAAAAACTTAATAATTCACAATTAATATAACTCTTAGACACTCGAAGAAATCACAGATTTAAAATAATGCATTGTAAGAACACAATCACATTCAGAGCTGGCGTACTAAGCGTATTGTTTCTTCGCGCCTACACTGCACGATAGAAACAGTAGGGAGCGGGGGTGGGCAGTTGTGCGAAGGACACCGTGAGCGGAACGGTCACAGGCTACCTCACGTAGCAAGCGGTTTCTCCAGCGATGCCGCCTTGACAACTTGTTTCTTTTCGAGAGCAGAGTGCGCATATAAATCTAAGAATTACTTTAATTTTAATTACTATGGTAAAACTAATAATACAAAATTATTACATTATGTTATTTTATAAACTTTTTCTTTTGTAATCTCCTTGGGCTACCGCAAAATACGCCCCTGGTTAATAGCATGTGGGAAAATATCCGAGATAATATCAAAATTGTAGCTGAACAGAGCATAGGTTATTATGATACTAAGAAAAATAAACCGTGGTTTCATGATGATTGTTGCATGGTAGTAGAAAGAAGGAAACAGACAAAATTGAAATTCTTACAGGTCCCAGTTGAGGCGAATAGATATAATTATTTCAATAAAAGACGGGAAGAGAATCGTACACTTAAGAATAAAAAGAGAGATTACTTGAAGGAAAAACTAAATGAGGTAGAAACAAATAGTAAAAATAAAAACATGATATATATAAAGGCATAAAGGAATTCAAGAATGGATATCAGGCAAGAGTAAACGTGATCAAGAATGAGAATAGTGACTTGCTTGCAGACGCTCATTCAATTCTGAACAGATGGAAAAACTATTTTGGACAATTACTAAATATACATAGGCCAAATTCCAATGATCGCGACGAAATTGAAATACATACTGCTGAGCCATTTATACCCGAACCCACACTCTCTGAAGTCGAAATTGCGATAGAAAATCTGAAAAATTATAAGTCTCCAGGTATCGATCAAATTCCAGCAGAATTAATACAAGAGGGTGGAAGCGCATTATCTAACGAAATTTATAAGCTTGTACTTGCTATTTGGGAAAAGGAAATTGTACCAGAACAATGGAAGGAGTCCATAATCGTACCTATCATTAAGAAGGGGACAAGACTAACTGTAGTAACTTTCGAGGAATAACACGTTTGTTGACGTCGTACAAAATTTTGTCCAATATTCTTTTGAGAAGATTAACTCCATATGTAGATGAAGTTATTGGGGATCATCAGTGTGGTTTTAGGCGTAATAGATCAACTATTGATCAGATATTTTGTATTCGACAGATAATAGAGAAAAAAATGGGAGTATAAGGATACAGTGCATCAGTTATTCATATATTTAAAAAATGCATATGACTCAGTTAAAAGAGAAGTTTTATATGATATTCTTACTTAATTTGGTATTCCCAAGCAACTAGTTCGATTAATTAAAATGTGTCTCAGTGAAACGTACAGCAGAGTCCATATAGGACAGTTTCTATCAGATGCGTTTCCATTTCACTGTGGGCTAAAGCAAGGAGATGCACTATCACCTTTACTTTTTAACTTTGCTCTAGAGTAACGTAATTTCCCATAACTATGGTCAAGGCACCCAACTATGATCCAAAACGCATTATGTACTACTTAGGCCCCCAAGAGTTCGGTGTTTGCTATTTAAGGTACCACTGTGATGGAATTATGTTCCCCATAGATGCTTCTATCTACCATTACACGTGGCAATGATATGGATGCTTAACAAGGTCAGTGTGCATCGTTCTATTGAATGTGTGAAGACACGAAATCATTCATTTTGTGATTGTCTGTTTTATTAATCTCTCCTCTGTAGAACTGGTACGTTATAGATATATGATTCTTTGTACAATTAAACCTGGCTATGTAGTGTTTACTTTCACGTAATAATTAGACTGGCAGAGGTTAAGGACTCTGGGTGAAAAATGTTTAACCTCTAGGCTAGAAGTCAGTCCTCAATTATGTACCACAACTTTTCGTAGACCTTAGTTGTATTTCATTTTGAAATATTTGTTTCAAAAAATGTGATCAATGTGATTATTTACTTCTGTAAATACGGTATCTCAGTATATTCTATAACACCATTTAACATTATCGTCAAGTAAAAAAAGAAACAGGCTGTTCCAGCATCAATGGTACTAGCAGGAATGATGGTCCGGTAAAACGAAAACTTCAGGGTAGAAGGAAAACAACCGTCCCTCTAAGTGACTATGAGAGCGTTGAAATTGAATTGGATAAAGATTATGATGTTTCCGGTGTTCTCTCCATATTTACAGGCAGTGAGTCAGATGTGGAAAAGAAGACGAAATCTGTTAAATTAATGCTAAAGGCACGTAGATATATGGTAGTTACTTATGAGGAAGAATTGTGGCCAGGGAAAGTTTTGGAAGTGAAGAACAATGGAGCTGTTGTTTCATATAGACTACCTATGGTAAGAAGCGGCATTTACTGAGGTGGCGAGAAATGGAAGACATTTTATTCTATAGAAAGGAAAACACAATAAAACAAATTGAAGACTTCAAATGCGTCTCGAAAAAGAGAATTTCAGAATTACAGGAGAAGTGGAGATTCAAAGGATCGAAATAAGCCTACTGAATGTAGTCTCAGTATGGTAAATAAACATTATCAGTGAATTTATGTGCATAATATTTTGCTAAGAATGTGTTAGTTTATTTTGATACCGTACTTTTGTTATTTAATATACTGTAGTTGTACATTATTGCAGGAAAATGACTTTCAGATTTCACTTGTTTATTGTGTGTTTATGCAATGTGTACTAATAAAAAGAACCACGTACTTTTAATTCATTTGCAGGCCTAATATTTCTGTGCTAGATTATGTTTCTACCCTTAAATTAGAAACTCAATATATTGATTTACGAATAATTACAGCTCCAGCCATAGTCCATTCGTGCTTTAAAACATGAATATGTGAGTGGACCATAGTTGGGCAACTCAGAATACAACTATGTACCAATGCTTATTATTTTTTTAAGGCTTGTAATTAAACAATTTCAAACACATATGTCAATATTTACTTGATATACACTTACAAGAGTCCGAAGCCAAAATTTCACTTAATCTGGATGAATAGTACTGAATATAAAAAGAAAAATATGGAAAATGTGGACCATAGTTAGGGGAAACTACGGTATGCCATTAGGAAAGTCCAGAATAACAGAGAGGGTGTGGAATTGAATGGGTTACATCAGCTGCTTGTCTATGCAGATGACGTGAATATGTTAGGAGAAAATCCACAAACGATTAGGGAAAATACGGGAATTTTACTTGAAGCAAGTAAAGAGATAGGTTTGGAAGTAAATCCCGAAAAGACAAAGTATATGATTATGTCTCGTGACGAGAATATTGTACGAAATGGAAATATAAAAATTGGAAATTTATACTTCGAAGAAAATTCAAATACCTGTAACAAATATAAATGAGCAACAGTAACAAATATAAATGATACTCGGGAGGAAATTAAACACAGAATAATTATGGGAAATGCCTGTTATTATTTGTTTGAGAAGCTTTTATCATCCAGTCTGCTGTCAAAAAATCTGAAAGTTGGAATTTATAAAACAGTTATATTACCGGTTGTTCTTTATGGTTGTGAAACTTGGACTCTCACTTTGAGAGAGGAACAGAAGTTAAGGGTGTTTGAGAATAAGGTGCTTAGGAAAATATTTGGGGCTAAGAGGGATGAAGTTACAGGAGAATGGAGAAGTTACACAACACAGAACACAGAACTGCACACATTGTATTCTTCACCTGACATAATTAGGAACATTAAATCGAGACGTTTGAGATGGGCAGGGCATGTAGCACGAATGGGCGAATCCAGAAATGCATACAGAATGTTAGTTGGGAGCAAGCCTCTACAGTCTCGGCTGCGCGGAACGAGGAAACCGGTGGAAATTGAACTTTGCGCTTGCCGTCATGATGATGGAGAGCAGACGCATAATAGAAGTACGTAAATCACACAATTTAACGCTGTGATTATCTAAAATTGACAGATTATGGCCATTTTCGACGTTTAACTAAAATTAGGACGAAATAAGTATATTCAAAATTTCATTGATATGCGTCAGAGCATTAAAGGAAAGAAAATACGTACGTAGCAATTGATAGAAAACATGCTCATACATCCATAAATAGGCCTACACAATACACATTATAGAATGTATGATTTTACGTTAATCAGCATATTGTTAGGTTTCGGAGAATCAAAAATTATATTAACATATATTACTCTTAGATCACAGGACATAAATATATGCACCTTGATTACACAAGTTCTTATTACAATCAAATTCTTAAGTGAAATAAATATGTGATAATCAGTATAGATCTGTTGTTAAGTTTTGTGTATTTATTTCCTTACATCTGAAACATAGCATGTTCTCCAACAAGATCAAACCCACGGCTGGCTAATTTATTAGTCTAATTAGGCCTATACATATTTATCATGAACCCTGAATCATAAGTTCACAAAGTAGGCTTAGCTATTATAGCCATTTATTTAGGCTATTTAATTACTTATTTATCCACATATAGATTTTGAATCGATGTTTATTATCTTGCAGATAAATTAATTTACATAATAAACAAAAAGTTATCTTTACACTAATTGTGTTTAATATCTGATGTGTAAGTCTAAATAATTCACTCAGTGGGATTTCTCTACAGTCTGATATACTTGTACTAACAATTAAGTATTCTTTATTGTCGTAAACTACTTATTGATTTTTAATGATATTGATAGTGTAACAACAGAGATAATATATCGTTCCTTTTGCAAGTGGCTTGGAAAATTAAACAGGGATGGTACAGTATCATCTTTCAAAATTCTATTGCCATTACTTTTCCAAAAATCTATGTCTTTAAAATGAGCCGAACACAATTTTACATAAGGTAAAGGCACAAATTTATCTCTTTTAATAGCAACAGCCACTTAGCAAGTAACTCGGGTTTCGTCAAAGGGAACCTGTAAAGATAGATTGTTGCCTAATTATAAACTTTTTCAACTACGGTGTCTAAGATATACATATGTTACAGTTTCAATGTAGCCCCTAGATTTCAATTTTATTATTTTAAAGCTTGTGTACTTACTTGTGAAAAGAAATTCCTGACCCTATAAGCCACGTGTTATTGTAGTTGTACGCCGCACAGGAAACTACCATTTTACACTATTTACAAAGCACATCACTTCATATTAACTATAA
Source organism: Periplaneta americana (assembly GCF_040183065.1). Classification (NCBI taxonomy): domain Eukaryota; kingdom Metazoa; phylum Arthropoda; class Insecta; order Blattodea; family Blattidae; genus Periplaneta; species Periplaneta americana. The sequence continues at coordinate 79,985,171 of NC_091122.1, read as the reverse complement.
TAATATTTACAAGACATAAACTTTCATACTGTTATCACAACAATTTACATCACTTTCACAGTGTTCACAAAAAAACACTCGAGACAAAACATAGCACAAGCAGGTCACTACCGTGTTTACCGCTGTTTCTAGCAGTATCATGGCGGCGTAAATATGCGCAGACTGCTTTCAATTTTGGACAGGACATCAGCGCTCCGTGTGAGTCTAGTATACTATATAACGTCTTTGGTTGGGAGGCCGGAGGGAAAAGACCTTTAGGGAGGCCGAGACGTAGATGGGAAGATAATATTAAAATGGATTTGAGAGAAGTGGGATATGATGATAGAGACTGGATTAATCTTGCTCAGGATAGGGATCAATGGCGGGCTTATGTGAGGGCGGCAATGAACCTCCGGGTTCCTTAAAAGCCAGTAAGTAGTAAGTAATAACCATTATGAGTACATGAGGTATGCCTTTAATGTATTTTCCAGATGCATTCCTTGTCATGAGTATGAGATCTCTCCGCAGGCGCTGGACAACGTTTATAATATGCATGAAGACGCCCTTTTTTAAACCATCCCTTCACACAATATTCAGCATAAAAACCACTAACTGGAGGTCTAACCAATGATACGAACATCAAAACAGGAACTTTTTCAAAAGCAGTGAATTTCGAAGAGATAACATAATATCCATTCCACTAATACCTCTGACTGGGGTTCTGACTGTATAACATATAATGTTATCAGGCAGTATATATCACTTGATTTGTATCAGAGGAAGAACAATAATTGTTGCATAATCTCAAATCTAATTAGTGAACTATGCTACTAGTCAGCGATGTAAGCAATGGAGGAGGAAAGGAATTGACCACCCTACCGTATTATCTGCAGGCTTAGTTACTTCATAAATGTCTTCTAAATATTGCACCATAAAGCTAGCGAGTACTATAATCCTATGTCTCCAAATCAAAACACCACACTTTAAACTACTGTTACAAGACTGCCTAAAATAAGACTTCAGAATACCATCAATAACCTTAGGCCAACAATTCCTTCCATAAAAATAACTTAACACATTAAATAAATAAATAAATAAATAAATAAATAAATGAATGAATGAATGAATGAATGAATGAATGAATGAATGAATGAATGAATGAATGAATGAATGAATGAATACGTAAATAAATACATAAATATATAAATAAATAAGCCCACTACATCCTAAAAGGGCAAGGGCCTCCTGCATCAAGCAGGGTGAGCTCTCCTTGTACTCGCCTGGGAAGCTATTCCTGACGAGTCTATTGAACTGGTTTAAAAAAAGTTATTACCTTGATGCTTAATGATTGTTCATTTACTGTCTCTAATGTTTGTCTATATTCAGTCACTAGAGGTTATGTACTGATAAAGTTTATAGGGTAAACATTGGTAATTTCGTGGCAGTGGTTGTTTCGTGATAATTCTTCCTGGCTCTTTCGTGAACTAACCAATAGCGTTACGAGATTCAAATTTCGGTCAATGTATTGCATATGTTGTCCGGTTTCCAGAAACATACAGCAAGGCTTTGTGTGACTATTGTAGCTGCTGCAGCGAGCTTTTGTGTTTGGAGAGAGCAAGTCAGAGTCGATTTTTCAGGCGTACAAATTTTGTGGATGTTTATAATTGCATTACAGATTTATTACTGAATATAAGCATATGATATTTGGCACAATGATTTATTATATGTTAATGCAATTTTAGAAAGTATTTTTGGAATTTTAGATACACCTGTAGTCGCCATATAGGCTTAGCTTTACTGATAGCAATCTTAGCTGTTTGAGTTGATATTTTGATGAGCATTACGGTTAAGAAAGCTTTGTGCCAGATGGGTTCCGAGGATGTTGACAAAAGTCCACAAAGAAACTTAAGAAACAGTGCACAGTGAACTTTTGGACCAGTATGCGAATGGTGGAGGTGATTTACTTGCAAGAATTGTGCCAGGAGATGAAACATGGCTCCACCATTTTGAACCGGAGACAAAGTGGCAGACATTGGAGTGGCATCATGCAAATTCACCAAAGAAATAGAAATTCAAGCTCTATCTTCGGCAGGAAAAGTTATGGCTACTGTATTTTTCGATTCAGAAGGATTCTTGCTTGTAGACATCATACTACACGGAACCACCATTAATTATGACGCGTATGTGGCAACTCTCAAGAAACTTCAAGCTCGAATGAGTCGTGTTCGGCCACATCGGGTGAAGCAGGATTTTCTGCTATTGCACGACAACGCACGGTCACATGTCAGTCACAAGACCACAGAGCAGATCAGAAAACTCGGATAGACAACACTGAAACACTCGCCTTACAGTTCTGATCTGGAACCATTCGATTACCACTTCTTTGGTCAATTGAAAGATCCCTTCGAGGAACGAAGTTAGAAGATGACTCCCTCGTGCACGCTACTAAAGAGTGTCTCAGACGTGTTGATCCAGACTTCTACCGTGCTGGTCTACAGGCCCTCGTTCCTAGATGGCATAAGGCAGTTGAAAGGGACGGGGATTATGTGGAAAAGTGACATTTTGTTCCTAAAGGATGTATCTACATTCTGTGAAAATAGCAAATCTGTAGGATAATAATGTAATTAAAAAAAAAAAAATGTTGTGCATTACGTTTGTAGTGACCCTCGTAATATATAGTAAAGTCCGTAATAAATGTTCACCCTTTCAGGGCAAAGAAGATCCCTTTTCAATTTCAATTTTTATTTTGATTTCATTATTATTATGTATTGATATGTATTTCTATGTTTTCTTGCTATGAATATTAGCCGGAATTACTATGTTTGAAGTCTTGTAATAATAAATTATAATTTCATTTGACTTTAATGAATTTTTCCACAATTCTTCTATCTCTCACGAAATTATCAATGTAATATCACGAAATTACCAGGGTTATCACGCAGGAACCAACCAACTACCTTAAGTTTTAAAAGTGGTTTTTGGCAATTGTTCAAAAACGTATCCAATCTATTATATCTCCAGACTTGTGCAGCACATTATCGTCTCTTAGATGGAAAAGTCGGAATAACAAAATATTTACACATTTTCATTTTAAATTAATTTTAATAAAATTATCACGAAATTACCTATGTTTACCGTACACTGATAGTAGTTAGATGTTTAATGTCCTTCCACTTTCTGTCACTTAGGGTCTGTCCATCTTCTTCCGAGCATCTGCCATGTATCCTGCATGTCGCCGTTCTTGTCCACTGTCTACCAGCTTCCCTCCTGGAGAAGTCGCACCATCAGACCCTCGGTCTTCCCGCTGTCCTCTTCCCCGTTCTTGGATCCCACATGGTTGTCTCATACGCCCATCTCGACGTGTTAAGTCTCGTCACGTGGCTTCCCTACTTTCACTTCAATCGCTGAGCTGCCATCACGACGTCTTGTAGGCCTGTCATCTTCCTTATTGTTGTGGCTGGCACTTTATCTCTGAGAGAATTTTGGAACTTAACACACTACTTTTATTTAAATCCTTACGAATTGCGTCCATGCTTATTTCTATTTCATATCCTACTAAAATATTAACATAATTCTGTCAAGTCACTAATCCTATAGTTCATAGACAGTCCACAAAAACTAGCAGTAACTGTATTATTACTAGAGCTGAAATGAATAAAAGTATAACCAAATCAACTCAAAAATAAAGATGAACTCTGAACTCCACCAGCCCCATCTAAGGAGTTCCTTTACTTTCTCCAAGTTACGCAGCTAAAGGTTTATGGTCAGAGCAAAGAATAAATTTCCTATCCAACAAATATCAAACAAACTTGTTTACTGATGAAACTTGTTTACTGAGCCACACTGTGAATTACCGAGTACAGTGAAACTTCTCATTTACGGACATCGAAGGGACATAATCTGTCTTCTTCTGGGAGGTGTCCTTTATTGGGAGAGAGCAGTAAATTTATAATATGCATTATGTATCCCTTCACGCTTTAAATGAAATGTATTACTGTAGTTTAATTCCAAATACAGTATACTACAGTAAATTCTTTGCAACTTTTAACTACAGTAGATAAGACCGAAAAAGAAAATGTAGTACTGTGCCATGAAATTTTATTCTAGGCCCATAATTATGCAGTACTGTAACTTATTGTTTTCAACTTAACCTTTACGTTCAGGTGCCATGTCTCTCGAAACAGAACAACTGATTGAAGTGAAGAGAATAATCCTACTAACCCTATTATCTGTTGAATACAATTTCACGATCGCGGAAATCTTGGACCCATCAGATAGGTTAAATGTTATAACTTTGTTTATCTCTCCGCTTCCAGCTAACAAGGGGTAGCCGGCTGGGCTAGTGGTGGCCTACGAGACCCTTATTGTCTTCTTTCATGTTAAGGAATTTCTGTAATAAATTTTCCATTTTTGTAATACATTAGGTCTTGAAGTCCAAGTTCTGTCCGCAGTCAGGAGGTAAAGCAAGCTTTAGGACTGTGAAACAGCTGTCCGTGACCGTGTCTGAGAGTGTCCGTAAACGAGAGTTAAATTTTGTCATTATTTCTATATTTTTTCAGTTGGGACATAAAAATCTGTCCGTATATGAAGAGTATCCCTATCTTGGGGGCGTCCGTTAGGAGAGGTTTCACTGTAGTTTCTCTCTATGCTTACAGAATGTGAAGTTGTAGAAGGAAAACATATTTACTTTTATCATGTCATCATGTAAAAGTACGGCACCCAAGCCTATGTTATACGCATCACAGATCATCTTAATCGTAAGTCAGGGTTAAAATGAGCTAAGCTTAACTTACTAAGGTAATATAGCTTTTATCCGATTAAAAGCATTATTACAATCTGTGGACTAATTAAATGCCGTTTAGTCTTGCATAGGTTATGGAGAGATTCTAACACAGTAGACAACCTTGGTACAAAGTTGCCGTAGCAATTTGCCATACCAATGAAAACTTTTATCTCTGCTACAGTTTTAGATTGAAGGGTGTTCATTATAGTGCTAACTTTATCAAGGTCCTCATTAAGATCATATCTAATAATAATGTGACCTAAGTATTTTATTTCATTCTTAAAAAAATTATATCTGTTAAGGTTTAAAATAAAATCAATCTATTGAATACCTCGTCTAAATTCTTTAAATGCTTGTCTAAATGTTTTTCGATAATTATAATATCGTCCAAAAAATTAATTATACTAGCAGCCGCTGTAACACCTTTCAAATCACTTTTTGAAACAAAGCACAAGTCGGCTTCGTACTAACGGTAGCCTGTTAGGAACAAAAATCTTACATTCTTTTTCACTGTACACTAGGGCGTATCGAAAATGCCGAACAAATTTTTTTCCCGAAATTAGAAATTTAATAGTTCGCAAAAGTTGCATAATGGTGCCAATGTTTCGCACAAACATTTCTGACCTAGAACCAATTTTAACTGAGCCGCAGAGGAGTTCTTTTTCATTATCTTAAGCATGTTTGCAAGTCTTCGCTTGATAAAGACGATTATGACTTTTTATTGACGGATAAAAGAAAAGCAGGCACACATATGTTACATGGGCATCAATCCAGAACTTATCACGGAGAGGTAGTTACTAACGAATTCTATCCACTCATCAACTACTAGTATTTGTTTTTATTGTTTGTATATTCTCTTTTTATTTTCATTTTGCTCTCCGCAATTCATAATCTGCCTTATTCTCACAGGACTGGAGTTGATTTCTTGTATTCAGTGTGGACCTGATAAAAGCATCTCTCTTTTCACCACAAAGTACAGCTATTAAGTATCCCAGACTATATTCACCAGTCTTTCAACAGATTGTGTGTGGCACGGGAAACAAGATTTTTTTCAGCAAATTCCTGATCATACACCATACTCTGCAAATGTTAGGTACCGTAATTTCCCATAACTATGGTCCAGGCACCCAACTATGGTCCAAAACGCATTATGTACTACTTAGTCCCCCAAGAGTTCGGTGTTTGCCATTTAAGGTGCCACTGTGATGGAATTATGTTCCCCATAGATGCTTCTATCTACCATTACACGTGGCAATGATATGGATGCTTAACAAGGTCAGTGTGCATCGTTCTATTGAATGTGTGAAGACACGAAATCATTCATTTTGTGATTGTCTGTTTTATTAAGCTCTCCTCTGTAGAACTGGTACGTTATAGATATAAGATTCTTTATACAATTAAACCTGGCTATGTAGTGTTTACTTTCACGTAATAATTAGACTGGCAGAGGTTAAGAACTCTGCGTGAAAAATGTTTAACCTCAAGGCTAGAAGTCAGTCCTCAACTATGTACCACAATTTTTCGTGCACCATAGTTGTATTTCATTTTGAAATATTTGTTTAAATAAAATGTGATCAAAGTGATTATTTTACTTCTGCGAGTACGGTATCTCAGTATATTCTAAAACACCATTTAACATTATAGTCAAGTAAACAAAGAAACAGGCTGTTCCATCATCAATGGTATTAGCAGGAATGATGGTCCGGTAAAACGAAAACTTCAGGGTAGAAGGAAAACAACCGTCCCTGTAAGTGACTAGAAGAGCGATGAAATTGAATTGAATACAGATTATGATGTTTCCGGTGTTCTTTCCATATTTACAGACAGTGAGTTAGATATGGAAAAGAAGACGAAATCTGTTAAATTAATGCTAAAGGCACATAGTTATATGGTAGTTACTTATGGGGAGGAATTGTGGCCAGGGAAAGTTTTCGAATTGAAGAACAATGGAGCTGTTATTTCATGTATAGTAAGAAGCGGCAATTACTGAGGTGGCGAGAAATGGAAGACATTTTATTCTATAGAAAGGAAAACATGATAAAACAAATTGAAGACCCCAAATGCGTCTCGAAAAAGAGAGATCTATTTTGAATTTCAGAATTACAAGAGAAGTGGAGATTCAAAGGATCGAAATTATCCTAATGAATGTAGTTCTCTGTACGATAATTAAACATTATCAGTGAATTTGTTTGCGTAATGTTTTGCTAAGAATGTGTTAGTTAATTTTGATACCGTACTTTTCTTCTTTAATATACACTCACTTGCAAAGAAACCAGGCCAAATACATTTTCTTTTGAAAATTGTAGGATTTTGAAAATAATTGTAGATGTGTTGAGGTTCATTTAGTTATTCATTTATTTTGTGATACGTAACAATGTAATACTGAATTCGTAATAGCCAACAAAGATCTGAAAAGAAGATTCGTTCTTCTTGTAATATTGTGTGTAAACTTCTCGGACTCATTTCGAGCTAAGCTGAAGATGTCTACAGACTGGTAAGCTCTTTTGAGGCAGTATTGGAGTACTTCATTGTATACAAATGTCACTACCGATTCAGCAAAAGTGGTTGCATTGATAGAAGGTGGGAATAGTCGGCATTATGTGGCTGCAGTTTTTGGGATTCCTCGATCGACCGTACAACGAGTGTACTATCGCTTTAGAGAGACAGGAGGTTATTCCAGGAGACCCGGTTCAGGGAGAAAACGAGTAATGTCGGCTCGTGGCGACCATTTTATTGTCCTAAACACATTAAGAAATTGCCATTCCACAGCTATTGAGACCAGAAGAGCCTTCCAGAAAATAAGACAAGTTAACGTGAGTGAGAGAACTGTAAGAGGACGTCTGGATGAATGTGGGCTGATTCCAGAAGACCAGCTAAAGGCCCAGAATTGCTCCAGCAACATCATGTTGAACGATTACGCTTTGCTTACTATCATGCTAATTGGAACCTGGGGGAGTGGCGATGAGTGCTCTTCACAGATGAGTCGAGATTTAGTTTACAGATGGACGTGAAAGAGTGTAGAGAAGAGAAAGAGAACGTTTTTCTTCATGTGCCTTCAGTTCACGTGTCAGATTTCAAGGTAGATCAGTAATGGTATGGGGTAGCATTTCGTATGAAGCTCACACAGAACTTGTTTTCATTAATGACTGCTCCAAGATACATCGAAGAAGGTCTAATTTAACATGTGGTACCATATGCCCCACTTATTGGTGGAAAGTTCCTGTTAATGCATGACAATGCTTGCCCTCATGCTACAAGAATCGTGGATGAGTTCCTTCACGACGTTGGATTGAATAGGATGACATGGCCAGCAAGAAGTCCTGATATAAACCCTATTGAACATGTGTGGGGACTGCTAGGGAAGTGAATTAGAAGTCGTATAACTCCTCACAGCAACTTACAGCAGCTCCGAAATGTTCTAAGCAAAGAATGGAATAGAATCGACCAGACTGACATCCAGAATCTGATCGAAGGGTTGAATCGGCGAATGGTAACAGTCATACAGTCACGGGGAGGCAATATCCGCTATTACCAACATCTGGGTGGCCACAAAATCAGTTGAACATTTGGAAGAAAATTGAAATAATTTGTAAGTTTTTACACCTTATAATTATATCCATTGTTTGGTGTTGAAAATAATAGCGCAAATGATAATGAATAAGTTTTTGTTTCTGGGAAGCAATCTTTTCTTAATTTCATAAAGGATTTTCTGATATTCACCTCATAAAAAATTGAGAAACTTTAGGTGGCCCGGTTTTTTTTTTGCCGGTGAGTGTAATTGTTCATTATTGCAGAAAAATGACTTTCAGATTTCACTTGTTTATTGAGTGTTTATGTAATGTGTACTAATAAAAAGAATCCATGTACTCTTCATTTATTTTTAATATTTCTGTGTTAGATTATGTTTCTATCCTTACATTAGAAATTCAATGTATTGATTTACGAATAATTACAGCTCCAGCTATAGTCCATTCATGCTTTCAAGCATGAATATATGAGTGGACCATAGTTGGGCAACTCAGAATACAACTATGTACCAATGCTTATTATTTTTTAACACTTGTAATTAAATAATTTCAAACACATATGTCAATATTTATTTAATAAAAACTTACAAGAGTCCGAAGCCAAAATTTCACTTAATCTAGATGAATAGTACTGAATATACAAAGAAAAATGTGACAAATGTGGACCATAGTTAGGGGAAACTACGGTACTTAAATAACGGAGGTTCCGGTACAATGAATTTCATATGAAGGGAAAGACAAAATATGAGTTCTTACTGTTCTTTCGGTCCTCAGATTTATTAACCATTATTACGAGCATATTAGGTTACTCAGTTTAAACTTTATATTATTATTATTATTATTATTATTATTATTATTATTATTATTATTATTATTATTATTATTATTATTATTATACGTATATACTGTATTTGTATTTATCTACATTTATTTATTTATCTGTCTTAATTGTATTAATCTAGCCAGCCTCTCTTCAATAAATAAACTGGACAACTGCACTTCATTTAATTCTTCCTCACTCTTCTTATGTTTGAAAGTATGTTTTTCCGGTCTGACGCTGGGTGTGTTTCAGTAGTGCTTGGCTTTTATTCAGAATGACGTGTCTAACATATATCTCGTGTTTATCCAATGTACTGAGAAAACAGATACAGGTATCCTCTGACCATTGATCTCAGAACTGTAATCGTGGGTAACATTGCTTTATTTTTTTTAACCGTTTTTCTTTGTAGGTGTGGTGCTTTTAACTTTTTACTGGTGATATACTTTGCAATAAATGCAACCATTTTATCATGAGTACCAAGCACCCAATACTCTGAAAAGGACTTTTTCTAGTATCATTTTTCAGAACCAGAATTCATTGTTTTAATTGGTTTCATTTTCTTAGTAGTGGAAGTAGGGGCGGGACGGAATCCCGGAGCGGAACGGAACTATCCATTTATTTGTATTGTAATATAGTGCACTCTAGGAAACTTTCAGAAATTACTATTCGAGCGGTAAGGAGAAGAGGAAGTCATTTTGACTGTTTGGTTATTGTAATTGAAACTTGTAGTGCATTTTTCTTCGTTTCTTCTGTGTGAATTGTAACTTGCATGAGGTACGTAAAATGTATTTAATCATTGATTTTTCTTCCTTAAATGTTCTTAAAATGGACATTTCGGCTATATTTTAACATGTTCAGAGTTATTTCGTTTCGAAAGGAATTTTATGGAAGTTAAACTAAACTTAATCTCAAAGTAGGGCAGAACGGACCGGGGCGGAATGGAATAGGATTCCGTTCTACCCCAGCATTACTATTGTTTGCTAGGTTTAATACCTTTCTTCTTGTCTATATTACCGCCTGACTCTTTCATATTTATTTAATAGTCTTATTTATTGAGAAAGTAAATGAAAAAAATAACCATTTAAAAGCCATTTGAAAGGAATAAAAGGAGCATTTTCTGAGGACCTCTGGATAAAGAACTAAGGAAGAGACTAGTGAAGTGCTTTGTTGGAGTGTAGCATTGTATGGGCACAAACATGACATTACGACGAAGTGAAGAGAAACGACTTGTAGCATTTGAAATGTGGATATGGAGAAGGATGGAACGTGTGAAATGGACAGACAGAATAAGGAACGAAGCGTGTTGGAAAGATTGGATGTAGAAGGAATGATGCTGAATCTGATCAGAAAGAGGAAAAGAAATTGGCTGGGTCACTGGTTCAGAAGAAACCGCCTACTGAAGGATGTACTGGAAGGAATGGTGAACAAGAGAATAGTTGGGGTAGAAGAAGATATCAGATGATAGACGACATTAAAATATATGGATCATATGAGGAGACAAAGAGGAAGGCAGAAAATAGGAAAGACTAGAGAATGCTGAGTTTGCAGTGAAAGACCTGTCCTTGATCAGAACACTATGAATGAATGAATTAAAAGGAATGTAGGTCTAACTAAATAAATAAACCAATTTGATAATATTGTTAGTGGTGACTGTCTTTTGGCATCAGCACAACAGACAGGAAAAGAAATTGGCTGGGTCACTGGTTCAGAAGAAACCGCCTACTGTAGGATGTACTGGAAGGAATGGTGAACAAGAGAATAGTTGGGGTAGAAGAAGATATCATATGATAGACGACATTAAAATATATGGATCATATGAGGAGACAAAGAGGAAGGCAGAAAATAGGAAAGACTAGAGAATGCTGAGTTTGCAGTGAAAGACCTGTCCTTGATCAGAACACTATGAATGAATGAATTAAAGGGAATGTAGGTCTAACTAAATAAATAAACCAATTTGATAATATTGTTAGTGGTGACTTTTTTGGCATCAGCACAACAGACAGGGCTCTTGAAAAATTCAAGAAACTCTGCAAGTTCGTCTGCACCAACTGATGATCCTGCCTTGATTACAGCCTCAGCTCAGAATACCCAAGAAGGTACAGTTGAGTTAACTCCTGTGAGAGATGTGGGTCTATGTTCTTCATCAACTTCGGCCAAATTTCCTCAGGTTTCTTCACAACAAATCTCCGCCATTCCAAAGATCAACACACAAGAGACGAGAAGAAAGAGAAAGAAGGATTGTGTTGCGATTTTGACAGCATCACCTTACAACAATGAACTCCAAGAAGCATTTTAAAGATCTAAAAGAAAGGTAGAGGAACAGGAAGAACAAGCTAGAAAAAGGTTGAAATTCGTCCCTGGGACAAGGAAAGTAAAGTACAATGCAAAAAAAAATTAATGTGCCCTTATTGCTATTGATTTGAAGGAATGATATTGGTATTCGCCCATTTTAATTAAGCTTTGGATACGCTGCCTCACTGAAGAAAATTGTGTGAAATTTGACAATGAATAAATAGGGTTCCATTCTGCCTTTATTGTTATTGGTTGCCCCTATATATTTCTATGTGTAACCTTTGTGCTTCATAGTGAAGAGGACATATTAAAGAACATATCTACAAAATTTATGCTATTTATTTATAATACATATTACCGTATTTTACATCCATTTTCATATTATAGGTTCCGTTCCGCCCCTAGTTCCCTATGCACTTCTCTTTCACTAACAGTAACGTTTGATTGCCCAGTATTTGAAAGAAGTGTTCACTGTATGCGCAATACTTTTGCCCAAGGATATTACGAAGAACTGGATCCAGCATTGCCACTGCTCGTAGAAGAAAGTCATACTTCATCTTTCGGAAAATGTGTCCACTACAGTACTCGGAAACAGTTTTCAAAATGTGCTCTTGTAAAAGATCTGAACTATCATGGGAGACTTTAGTAACAGCTGGTTTTTTTCTTGTCATGTATTATTTCCTCCAGACTACTTTTACTTTATGATTTTGGGGTATATGTTTTGTCTCGATCGCTGTCATTATTGTAATCCATAAGATGTTCTACCCTAATCTCGTAATTTTTCCCTAGTTGGACCTACTCAATATTAATCTATAACAAATTTAAATTTCACAGGAATTCAGTGCATTCATCATCCTTGAATCCTATAGATTCAAAATTCCCTATATCCACTTTCACGAATTGAAGGATTTTGACAGTAACTGGTGGCAAATACAGGAAATTTTCAACCGAACAGTGGCGTTTAACAAACCTTTTGCTTTAAATTTAGTGACTTTTTGAATTCAAACTGTATAAATCGTTAGAATTCATTCCTAGCAAGCAATATGTGGGCATAACTTAATTGTGAACAAAATTGTCTTTAGGAGGTTTTGAATCTAAAGGATTCTGTTCATGAATGTATTGTTGTTATTATTATTGTTGTGAGAAGTGAAATTCGAAAAAAAAAAATAACTTACAGTATATATTGTAATAAACAAACAGTTAACCACACAGAAACAGTTGTCTATAGTGAATAACTATTAATCACTAAAATCATGATTTTAATTTGATTCTAATCTCTAGCGCGAGTCAATATGCCTATTTTATATTACAAATATAAATACGTACAGAAAGTACTCCTATTAAAAACATTTACCTATCTTTTAAATGCCAGCTAGCTGTTGTACTAGAATAATTATTTTATTCCTATTAGAAAACATCTTACAAAACTTTCAATAATTCTTTAATGTTATTCTTTAGTAATTTAGATTGTAAGAATAGTATAAATATAAAACTTATAAGCTTCCTCATTAATACAGTGTTAACACCTGTTAGTTTAAGTACAGGGACAGAAAACCTTAAGTAGTCAACATAACGTTTCTCCAATACATCATACTATAGTGATGATACTAAGGGCATACATGTCGAAATAAACCGTTGTTTAGTCAACTGTCAGAAGACAGGTCTGAACCTCACAAGTGAAACCAAGAAGGCACCACTTAAAAGGCAACTAGGCCAGGAGATAATGGGGTAGGGTAGCCAGTTCCTTTCCACGTCCATTGCATACATCGCCGACTAGCTAAATATTACACTAGTTAGACTTCAGATGCATACAAGCAATTGTTCTTCCTCTGACACATATCGTAAACCGTTAATACCGGCAAAATGTTAGAAAATAAGTCTTAAGCTAATTGATCGTTTTATTTTACTATGACTTGTATACCACCCAGACATTAGTCGGTAATATCAAACGAAAAATGATTTGTTTCTTTTTAATTGCTTACCAAAAACTAAAAATTAAAAACAAAAAAAGTGACTTAAGCTCCTTTCACCTTATATTGTCCATAAACCAAAATGTCCACGGAAACAAAATGTCCATGAGATCAAAATCTCCATACACAAAATGTTCATAACACTATGTAAATGACCATGAGAACAAAACGTGAAAAGGTTATTTCTTTCTTCATTGCCTATATTTCCCAAAACTGAACTACTGCTCTTCATCTTGGAGCACACCTCCAGATTTCAGATAATATCTAATTCCTCGTAGATATGTAAGAATTTCTCCATTCCATGCATAAGTGTCGTAGTTCCTCACAATTTGGAGTATTTGTCTCTGATTTGTGATGTATGTTTTATTTAGAGGTTACTTAATTTGTATGTATCCACCTCTTACTTGGATGATTTGCGTGGTTTTCTTCTTGCTTTAAGCATTGTTGAAACCTCCAAATTGAAGGTTCCTGCCGGTAATCATAGAAGCATCACAAATTTTTCTTTCGCTACACCTCCAGTAGATTTTTGTTCTACTTCTGTTGTAGTCGTAATGGTGGTACAAGTATTCAGGATAACTTAGGAGAGACGTACCCTTTTGTGAATTCAAGATTTCAGCTGGTCTGTCCACTGCACTTGACAAAATTTTACATGCGTTACTACAGTATAAGTACCATGAACAATGGATTTCAGCTGGTCTATCCATTACACTTGAAAATTGTACATAGGTTACTATAACTACCATGAACAATGGATATAGTGGGCATTATAGAGTTTAGTGGACATTTTGACTCTGGACATCAGAGTGATGTGGATAGTATAGAACTATGGTCATTTTGACTCTGGACAATATGACATAGACATTTTCTCCATGGACATTATTTCACGGCCATTTAGACGCATGGACATTCTAATTCTGAGCTTTATGACTGGTAACCCTTAAGCTACTATGCACCGAAGAATTATGAAAATAAAAAATTACTAAACATTTTACTTTATTCTCTAATCTTTAGACCTCCTACGGCTCGGTGAAAAATGTAATTAGAGACTTACTTCTTTACAGATTATAGTAGAGACTACAAGGCAACTTTTCTACACTCTTAAGTTTTGAATTTCAGAATTATGATATATATATTTTTTTCGATAGCTCGGATTGAGATTCTGGCTGATATGTACATCTACTGTATTAACAGGCAGTACATCTCGCTTGACGATATGTGTCAGAAAAACAACAATTTGTTTGTATGCATCTGAAGTCTGATTAGTGGAATATCTAGCTAACCGGCAATTGTATGCAATGGAGGGAGAAAGGAACTGGCCACCCTACCACATTATCTCCTGGCCTAGTTGCCTTATGAGTAATGCCTTATTGGTGTCACTTATGAGGTTCGAACCTTTCTTCGGACAGTTGACTGAATAACAACATGCCTACTGTACAACTGCACGAAGGAGCTAAGGACATTGTAGAGGTGGAAGTTGTGGTAAGGGTAAGGAATGCAAGGATCTAAAGACGCAGAATTATGAATACATGAATGTAACTATGACTATGAGAAAACGACTTGTATAAATAAAGTCTTACTTACTTACAAATGGTTTTTAAGGAACCAGGAGATTCATTGCCGCCCTCACATAAGCCCACCATCGGTCCCTCTCCTATACAAGATTAATCCAGTCTCTATCATCATATCCCACCTCCCTCAAATCCATTCTAATATTATCCTCCCATCTACGTCTCGGCCTCCCTAAAGGTCTTTTTCCCTCCGGCCTCCCAACTAACACTCTATATTCATTTCTGGATTCGCTCATATGTGTTACATGCCCTGCCCATCTCAAACGTCTGGATTTAATGTTCCTAATTATGTCAGGTGAAGAATACAATGTGTGCAGTTCTGTGTTGTGTAACTTTCTCCATTCTCCTATAACTTCATCCCTCTTAGCCCCAAATATTTTCCTAAGTGTAAGCACCTTATTCTCAAACGCCCTTAACTATGTTCCTATCTCAAAGTGAGAGTCCAAGTTTCACAACCATAAAGAACAACCGGTAATATAACTATTTTATAAATTCCAACTTTCAGATCTTTTTTACAGCAAACTGGATGGTAAAAGCTTCTCAACCGAATAATTACAGGCATTTCCCATATTTATTCTGCGTTTAATTTCCTCCCGAGTATCATTTATATGTGTTACTGTTGCTCCCAGGTATTTGAATTTTCTTCAAAGGATAAATTTCCAATTTTTATATTTCCATTTCGTACAATATTCTCGTCACGAGACATAATCATATAATTTCTCTTTTCGGGATTTACTTCCAAACCTATCTCTTTACTTGCTTCAAGTAAAATTTCCGTATTTTCCCTAATCGTTTGTGGATTTTCTCCTAACATATTCACGTCATCCGCATAGACAAGCAGCTGATGTAACGCGTTCAATTCCAAACCCTCTTTGTTATCCTGGACTTTCCTAATGGCATACTCTAGAGCAAAGTTAAAAAGTAAAGGTGATAGTGCATCTCCTTACTTTAGCCCACAGTGAAATGGAAACGCATCTGATAGAAGCTGACCTATATGGACTCTGCTGTACGTTTCACTGAGACACATTTTAATTAATCGAACTAGTTTCTTGGGAATACCAGATTCAGTAAGAATATCATATAAAACTTCTCTTTTAACCGAGTCATATGCATTTTTTAAATATATGAATAACTGATGCACTGTACCCTTATACTCCCATTTTTTCTCCATTATCTGTCGAATACAAAATATCTGATCAATAGTTGATCTATTACGCCTAAAACCACACTGATGATCCCCAATAATTTCATCTACATATGGAGTTAATCTTCTCAAAAGGATATTCGACAAAATTTTATACGACGTCAACAAAAGTGATATTCCTCGAAAGTTACTACAGTTAGTCTTGTCCCCCTTCTTAAAGATAGGTACGATTATGGACTCCTTCCATTGTTCTGGGACAATTTCCTTTTTGCAAATAGCAAGTAGAAGCTTATACATTTCGTTAGATAATTCGTTTCCGTTCTCTTATATTAATTCTGGTTTTCTCTAGATAAATAAAACCTCTAGTGGGATTACTGTTGATAATTTTCTAAATTTTTTAATTCTCAATTTTGCTACCAGTTTTTCGATCCGATGTTCGGATGTAGTGACTGGGAAAAAGTTAGCGTGAGAGTGTGCCGAGTCTGGTTTTACAGTGGACTATATTTTGATTTTGTCTTTTTTATTAGAAAAAATAGTTGTTCATATATATATATATATATATATATATATATATTCATGCAAACATAAAAAGAACATAGGTGCAACAAGTCTATGCAGTCTTGGGAATCAAGTATGCGGAAATTCTTGATAAAAGTCACTTGAGTTCTCATTCTTATATTGCATTTATCTTTCAACATATCGTGAAAATAAAACTCCAATAATTTCAGTTCATGCACAATCGGAACGTCTATTGCTTTTGAATTTAATACATTTCGCACACGGTTTTTCCTGATATAGAATACAATTAATTATTGATATTAGCTCATTTATTTAGTGCACACCAGAAACAGATTTCATCGCAATGCTTCTACACTGAATTCTCTGCAGAGTACCGCAAACTTGCAGTTAGAAGATGTCTTGTAGCTCTTGTAGCTTTCGTGCAGCTAACACGACGCAGCGGTGAAGTGAGAAATATGTACCCAAATTATTGAAGCAGCGGAAAGCCACCATTTGCAGGGAAGAAAACGCGCGGGATTTCGAAATCGCTATTTGAATATGGGTGTTGTATTGCGTATCCGAAAGCTGAATGTTTCTGTTTGTAGGATCAATAACTTTCTTTGCGAGATACGTATAATTCTTCTGCTGTCAGCAGAGTTGCTAGGTTTTTTCCAAGCGAAATTGGAGAAAACAGAAACTAACTTAAGACATTAGACCTAGAGCTGGGAAAGATATATCGGTGCTTACGAAATACCGGTATTTTCGTTTCGATATAACGTTATCGAAATGTTAATTCAATATTTCGTATAATATATCGGTTTTCTCATAAATTTATCGTTTTTTTTTTGTGGAATTATTGTAATTATCAACAACAACAAAATCTACACGAGACAACTCCGATAATTCCCGAAAGATGGCGCTAATGAAGATGGACAGTTACATAATTGTGCAGTCTTGAAATATTCAATACAAACTATATCTTGCTCTAATTGGCTGGACTGGAATTCGAATTCAAATTGTTTAATATTTACTTACTTACTTATGGCTTTTAAGGAACCTGGAGTTTCATTGCCGCCCTCACATAAGCCATCGGTCCATATCCTGAGCAAGATTAACAGTCGCATACCAATGGGGGGGGTCAGTCACTGACCCCAGAGAATATCTTTAATGATTTATCTTTTATCACTGGGAAATTTATGCTATGCTTTTCTGACATTTTTTGTTGTTATGATTTACACACTATACCAAAAAATTAACTTTTGGCGGCAGTCCATTGTTGAGTTATAGCGATTGTTGTCGGTACATGCGCATTGGATTTCTTATATCCATTTATGTTTCAGTAATAATTGCAGCCAGGAAGTTGTATTTATTTCTTTGACAGTAAATATGGCTAGGAAGAAGTATATGACAGAGGCAGACATTGATGAGGTGATATTTGACAGTTCTTGTAGCGAAGTTGAAGGTGTTATTCAGGAGCCTAAAGGTCAAGATATTTCAAGAGAAAGAAGTGAATCGGAGGAAGAAGAAGGTAGGCCTAATGTTTGCTTCACTCCTTTGTATAACAACACTATTTTTCTTTTTGTAAATAAACTACTGGTCAGAAAGTAATAAGTTTCTGGTTACGTACGTGATGTATGTAAATACTTATTGTATTAGAACTTCAGCCCGTATGAAGGCATCTACGTCCGGAAGCAAAAATCGACCAACCCCTTGGAAATATGACAGCTACATCCGGTAATATATTGAAAAATGAACCAGTACAAATGAGAGAAGGCGTCAGTCCGCTAACATAATCAGTACCCAGGGAGGACCTAAGCCGGGAGTGAAGCCTGACACTCCAAGAGAAGCATTCTGTATATATTTCGATCATGATGCTCTATATATTATTTTGATCCACATGAACCAGAGACTGGAAATACTCAGGCAATCATGTGCTGATGCATTTATTCGAAATTCGAAAGATTTTGTCCAAGAGGAAATTTTAGGTGTTATTGGACATCTTCTAAACTGTGGAGTGAATCGACAAAATAAAGACAGTGTTCGTGAGCTATATAGTGAAGAAAATTTTCCACTGTATAGAGCTACACTTCCAGAACATAAATTTAGATTGTTATTGGAATGTCTGCGTTTTGATAATTCAGTTACACTTGAAGATCGGAAGAAGAGAGATAAATTTGCTTCTATCAGAGATATTTGGAATATGGTGGTGAGAAAGTTTCCTATGTTTTACAACCCTAACGAGTCTGTCACTGTTGACGAAGAACTAATAACATTTCATGGGCGCTGTCCATTTAGGTTATATATCCCAACCAAACCAGGTAAATATGAGATAGAAGTAAACGTGTTGTGTGATTCCAACACAAACTACTGCCTCGCAGCAGACCCTTATGCAGGATAGTTTGAATCTGTGCAAAGACATTATAACAGTGGTCCTGAAGTAGTGAAAAGGTTGGTTCATATGTCTAACTTGGAACAATCTGGACGAAACATCACAATGGACAGGAAATTCATAAACATGTTCCTTGCAACGGAATTGTTGAAGGAGAAAGTAACTACAGTTGGCACCATGCGAAGTGACAGAAGAGATTTACCGACAGAGCTTCGCCCTGTTTCTTTGAAAAATGCCCAACCTGGAACAGTTAGATTCGCCTTCACTGAAGATACCACCTTGGTCAGCAAAGTCCCAAAGAAAGGAAAAGTTGTGACAGGCCTTTGCATGCAACATTGTGACATGAAGGTGACTGACGATAAGCCAGATATAATCCTATTCTACAATTCTACTAAAGCAGGAGTGGATGTTCTTGACAAGTGCATAAAAACATACTCTTGTTGTCGAGGAACGCGGCGACGGCTAATGGCAGTTCTATTCAACCTCATTCACATTGCAGAATATAATGCATATATATTGTTTCGTGAAACTAATGATCAGTGGGCTAAACAGTACAAAAAAAAAAAAGAATTCTGGAAGGAAAAATTTTTTGAAAGAAATGAGTCGACAGCTTTGCATCATAAATATAAAGAAGCGTGCTGAAAATTCGGTTGGCCTATACACAAAGTATATAGATGCTGGGACCAAGGTGCAGTGAGCAGAGGAACTGTACGTTCAGAACCACACAGAAAAGTAACTCGTAATGCAGTGAGAAATATTCCAAACAAAGGCGGTTGTTATTTATGCCCAAGAAGTAAGGACCGCAAATACATGAAGACCTGTACGTCATGTAATAAATACATATGTTCTGCTCATATGATGAAAGAAGAGTCCATTCCTATTAGAACCTGTCCGCACCCACCAGTGGAGTAACGGTTAGCACGTCTGGCCGCGAAACCAGATGGCCCGGGTTCGATTCCCGGTCGAGGCAAGTTACCGGGTTGAGGTTTGTTCGGGGGTTTTCTCTCAACTCAAAATGAACAAATGCTGGATAACTTTCGGTGATGGGCCCCGGACAAATTTCACCGGCATTATCACCTTCATCTCATCCAGATGCTAAATAACCTAACATGTTGATAAAGCATCGTAAAATAACCTACTAAAATAAAATAAAAAATATTAGAACCTGTTCGAAGTGTGATTCTGAATGATTGTTTTTGTTTGCATAAATCTTGAATACAGCAAGTAATATTGTATCCGAATACCTGTTTCTCTCAGAATGTTTATTTTTTTTTTGTATCTGTTAAAAATTTTTTTTTGTAAAGCAAAATATATTTAATGAAGTTGATATAAAGTTCCTTAAGCCATAAAGATTACAAAAATATATAGTTTATATAGTTTAATTGCAGAAACAATATAAAATACGTGGGGTCTGTCATTGACCCCACCATTGGTATTAGTTGGTGTAATAATGGGCATTGGCATGCGACTGTTAATCCAGTCTATAAAATCATATCTCACTTCCATTTTAATATTGTCCTCCTATCTACGTCTCGGCCTTCCCGGTGTTTTTTGCTCCGGCCTCTCAACTAACACTCTATATGCATATCTGGATTCACCCGTACGTTCTACATGCTCTGCCCATCTCAAATGTCTGAATCTTATTTTGAAGTTCCATAACAATCTGTTTTTTTAAGGTGACGGGTTCTTAGCCCTTCGCCCAACCCCTAACCTGGAAGACCACCTCTCATGGCTGTCCGCGACTGCTTATTCAATAAATTCACAGCTACCCTCCATATCTGGAGACCGTTTTCTCTATTCGAAACATGAGGACACGCCATGCCATGGTGATATATTATTATTAACGTTTTCCAAGGCAGGAGCAACTCCCACTCTGATAGGGAACCGTCTGACCTCAAAACGGGTATCAAAACTTTTATTTCTATATTCTGAAATGGAAAGACAAACAAGGATTTAATACCGATGTAACATTTGTTTACGGTTATGACTTTTATGCACAACCTGGTACTGACATTCTGTTTTCTCATTATATCTTTAGTGCATAAAAATTCTATCCCTAACTTCATCACTATTGTTGTTTGGAATATTGGAGTGCAACAATAATTTGCAATGGGAAGTTACTGTAGAAGGATCGTATCAAATCAATTGTGATATTTGTTAAAACTTGTAACATTTTAAGTACGGTTTATTTACAAAAAATAATTACAAATTCTGTTTACTTATACTGTATTTAAAATGATTACGTTGGGACTGAAAGGTCCGGGGTTCGATCCCGAGTGGTGACGGGATTTTTATCTTTGCCAAACTTTCAGAACGACCCCGGGTCTTTCCCGGGGGTAAAAGGCGGTCAGGACATGGTGCCGACCACACCATCTCATTCTAGTGCCGAGGTCATGGAAAGCTTGGGGCTCTACCTCCATGCCCCCCAAGTGCCTTCATGGCATGTGACGGGGACACCTTTTTTTACGTTGTTACGTAGAAAAGAGCATTACATCTGTGTTCTGGATTGAATCCTATATAAAATTAGAGTAACTGAATCGTGTTCTAATATCAAATACTCAATCATGTAGAGTAGAGTTCACTTAACTCTTTCTCACTATATCATTTAAGTTCATTTTACCTCCACCATAATTTTGATTTAGTTAGGAACTACATCATAAGGTATTGAAAATGTAGGCCTATTGTTTATTGTTACAGTTTTACATTTATGCTTTTGATTGTTATTGAAATGAATTTCAATGGTAAAAAGGAATATTAAAATTTAAGTAATTTTATTGTAATGCAATAAATGTATACCTGAAAATGCAATTTGCTTATGAAATAGCGATAGACCGATCGTTCGATATATCAATATATTTTCTGCAATATATCGATTATCGAAATTAGGTTTGCAATATATTTCAATATCAATAATTATATCAGTATTTAAATTATTTCCTCCATCACTAATTAGACCTATGAAGACTTTATCATAAGATTTATAATCGTTTTCTGCAAGGCAATGTTCGCGTGTTTTTAATAAAAACTTCGCCTCCGCGAGAAACACCGAAATATGAAAGGCATAAGTACAGTGAATATTATAACCTTCCCCCCCCCTTTTATTAACCACTAATATGTTTTAAAAATCCGCTATTAAGTTAACTTTGTAACTTCTCTTTTTCGGAACCGACACTGCAACAGTTTCACTATCTGACGATTAATCCATGTTTGAACATACTTCATTAAGCTATAAAACACAAGTAATTGTATACGTCGTTATTAGTGAAAAATACGGTATCAAAACGCTACCCTTTTGCCACTCAACGCTCTTAAAATACACATTTGCTTACTAACTGCGAGAAGAGCGATTAAGTGGGCTACTGAAACGGATTAATCAACAATACGGTAAAACTTGGGAAATATCGTCTTGCGAATAGGATTGCCTTACGGCAATCAGCTGGGAGACTTACAAAATATCCGTAGTCTACCTCTTTTACGATGTTGCCATTTGAGTCAATATATAAATCAAAATATCAGATATTAGAAATAAAGACTAATTTGTTTAAATATATAGATCTAGACTTCAATCTGTAAAATCGAGATTTTTACCAATTTCGACTGGCTTTAACCGGAATTCAACCTGGGTCATTGCGAGAATTCCGCCTAACTTGAGATACCCGGCAACCCTGGCTGTCAGACGTGCATCATTATTTTCATAGAAACTCTGAAAGTGAATACTAATAACTAGAGTCCGGATTTTTATTAAATTACATACTTTTTCCTTAGTGGAAACTCAAAATGCTCTGGCTAATTAGACTACTGAAACCATTTTTATTTTATTTTATTATCTGACCTTCCAAGGCTTTCCTATAGACACAGAATAACATACAATTTACAATAATGGTATATATGAATGGGCACATGAAACATAAAAAAAAAACATAGGTCTAGATAGAAATTGAAGATAAAAACACAGATTGTCAGTCACAATATATCATTTTAACATATTTATGTGGAGTGTTTACTATACCGGATGTTTAAAAAATACGGGGCATAATTTCAGGTATGTATTTCCCACATGTAGACAATCAAAATAGTTCATTACAACATGTGTCCGGAAATGTTTCATTTCCGAGTTATGGCCTTCACAACATTGAAATTCACCGGAACGTTTTTCTTTCCGCAAGTCGTTGTCATTACACAAGATGTTCAAAATGTCCACCTCCTGCTTGAATACAGACCTCACATCGATGTCTCATTGACCTGCGAACACTATCCCAAACTCCAGGAGTATTGCGTATGTCCTCAGAACATGACACAATTCGATTCCGAAGGGATTCCAAATCAGGCACCGGAGACAAATAAACCAATGATTTTAAATGGCCCCACAAGTAGAAATCGAGAGGGTTCATATCAGGTGAGCGTGGAGGCCAAGCAATTGGGCCACCTCTACCTATCCATCGATCTGGAAACCTTCGATCCAAGTACCGGCGAGCCGTACGACTGAAGTGTGCAGGAGCGCCATCATGCAAGAAGTGAATGTGTTGACGATTGATCAGTGGAGTGTCTTCTAAAACATGAGGTATGGTGTTTTCCAGGAAGTTTGTGTACGTAAGTCTGTTTACAAGTACATGGGGTCCAACTAATCGATCACCAATGATACCGGCCCACATGTTGAGGGAGAACAGCACCTGGTGATGAGATGGAACGGTTGCACGTGGGTTTTCATACGCCCATACATGCTTATTGTGGAAATTTGTTATGCCATCTCGTGTGAACTGTGCTTCATCTGTAAATAATACTAAGGCAGGAAAGTTCGGATTTACACCACACTGCTGCAAGAACCACTGACAGAACCTAACTCGTGCAGAGTAATCTACTGGTGACAGGGCCTGTACAAGTTGCAAATGATAAGGATAGAATTGATACTCTTTCAACAGTCTCCAGACAGTCGTATGAGGAACATTGACTTGCAACGGATTATCCGCATGCTGCAGTACTTGGTGATTTTAACACAAATTTACTTTCAGCTAACAGCAACGCAACAATACAACTACAGAACATGTTCCAGTCCTGCAATATGACAATTCTCCCTTCCGGACCTACACATCACACTCCTTATTCAGAGACGTTACTGGACATAATCGCGACAAATAAACCTCATGACGTAATAACGAATGGACAAGTGCCTGCTCCTGGAATCTCAAAACATATCATCTACGTAAACCTCATATTATAACCTCACTCACATTAACCATGACGAACTAATTAGTGACGCAACTAAACTACCATGGCAGACTATCTGGACCCTGAGAAGTGTAGAGGAAAAAGTTGAGACATTTAATATTTTAGTCACCCAACTATATGACAAACACGCACCACTGAAAACTAGACGAACCACTACTCGAAGACCTGCTCCTTGGATGTGCGAATCGTTGCGTACACTCATGGCAGAAAGAGATGCTGCATATCGCAGGTACCGAAGAACAAAATTTATTTCTGATCACGACAATTATAGACGCCCCTTCGCAACCGGACAAACCAGTCAATCAGAAACGCAAGACTTCGTTACGCTCACTCACTCATCCAACCTTCTGTTGGTACGAAAGAGCTTTGGAAAAATATCAACTCCATGGGATTAGAGAACAGAAACAGCAGGTACGGACCATTGACATATGACTTACTGATCTGAATGAACATTTCACCACCCCACCTTCCGAACCTCTACAAAAGGACCAAACAAAGGAAGACATTCTATCTAATGCTTCGACTACAATAGACACGTTATTTCACTTTACATACATTACTGAAATTGACGTCAGAAAATCACTAAGACGACTGAAATCTAACGCACAAGGCATGGACGGCATCAGCATATCAATGTTAAATAAAACAATTGACGTGATTGTGCCGACAGTGACTCATATATTTAATGCATCTCTCATAACTAATACCTTTCCTAAAATTTGGAAAATTGCACTAGTAACACCTATACCCAAGACGAAAACTCCGACCTCTCCAAACGACTACAGGCCTATAAATATTCTCCCCGCTCTCTCCAAAGCACTGGAACACATCGTACACCGACAACTGACAGACCACTTAAACATGTACAAACTTATCAACGAATACCAATCTGGTTTCAGAACAGGACACAGTACAACAACTGCCCTACTCAAAGTGACTGAAGACATGCGAGAAGCAATGGATAGAAGTGAGGTGACCATATTAACTCTACTAGACTTCAATAAAGCATTCGACTCAGTTGATCTTGACCTACTACTTGCAAGACTAAGAACCATTAAGTACGAGAAAAATTAATGGTATAAAAACAAACTGACTAGTCATACTAGTCGAGCAAAATATACTGAGGTGGGCGAGACCTCATTCATATTTGATACATAATGAGGTGGGCGAGACCTCATTCATATTTGATACATAAAGACTAAGAACGTTATACTTGTCTGACAACTGCATTAATTGGATGGACGCTTATCTTCGTGATCGTAATAATGTGTCTCAGTACAAAATCGGTTTTCCCCTTGGCGATACACGAAAGTAGGAGTACCTCAAGGCACCGTGCTTGGACCACTGCTTTTCTCCATTTGTATTAATGACGTGGCTACAAACTTACATTACTGCAAGTATCACATTTACGCAGACGACTTACAACTCTACATACACTCGCGACCAGACGAAATTGACGCAATTATTGGCAAAATTAATCATGACTTGAATCAAGTTTCTTTATGGGCGAAAAAGTTCAGACTTAGGTTAAATGCTAGTAAGTCACAAGCTATAATAATTGGACATAAGAGACTACTGAACACAATGAACGACAGACATATCCCAATTATTACAGTAAATAATGCCACTATTCCGTACCATTCCGTCGTCAGAAATCTCGGCATTTTCTTGGACGAAAATTTAAATTGGGAATGCCAAATAAAGGAAATATCCAAGAGAGTGTGTTATACCATGCATTCTCTTAACCCATTCAGAAACTTCCTCCCGCCAGAATTAAAACAGACTTTAGTGCAAACCCTCGTACTACCACTGTTTGACTATTGCGACGTAATATTTACAGACTTGACAACTGACCTTTCGAACAAGCTGCAGCGTGTGCACAATATGTGTGTCAGATTCATTAGTAATGCTCACAAATTTGACCACATTACACCCTCGTTCAAATCTTTATCCTGGCTGCAACTTAGTAACCGCAGAACACTTCATTCGCTCTCTCTTCTGTTTCGAGTTCTCCACACTTCTACTCCAAATTATCTTCGTTCTCGGTTTAACTACTTATCCTCCAGTCACAATCTAAACACCAGGTCACAGGAGAGCCAAATCCTAGCAATTCCTGCCCATAGAACATCCCACTATTCATCCTCTTTTACTGTCTCAGTTCCCCGTGAATGGAATTCTCTACCGCAGAAGATTAGGGGCTGCCAGACAATAACCACTTTCAAGAAAAGGCTAAACGATTTCTTACGGGCGCAGTCAAATTGAAATTAAACTTGTGATCGAGCTTAATAATTTAATTTAATTTAGATATGACTATCCTTACTATTATTATTATTATTATTATTATTATTATTATTATTATTATTATTACATAATTATTTTATTGGTGTTGTGAAGACGAAAAGAATTGTCATTGTATTATATTATGTATTATATTGTATTGTATTTGTAGTATTGTATTGCTTTGAATTGTATTGTATTGTATTGTATTGTATTGTATTAATTTTGTTATATTCATAGCACTGTAGTAATTTTTATCATTCTGGTTGAGTGGAAGAGAAGGCCGAATGGCCTTAACTCTGCCAGTTAAAATAAACCATAATTATTATTATTATTATTATTATTATTATTATTATTATTATTATTATTATTATTATTATTATTATTATTATTATTATTATAGAAGGAGTCATGTTCACAGCCTCCAGAATCTCCTCCTGTAGCCTACTTCTGGAGTTGTATATCTTGGTCGTCCCCTTCCCAAACCAGGAGAGTTAAATTTTCCATACTCGCACAGACGGTAATGGAGACGTACAAATGTCTTCCGATCTGGATATTGTCGCTGTGGGTACCTCTCCTGGTACAAACGACGAGCCAGCGCAGCATTGCCGTCCGCCTTACCGTACATGAAGTGTATCTCTGCCAGCTCTTGATTTGAATAATGTCGCACAGTCTAACGCCTACACAACACTGAATGTAACCTTCGCCTTGGAATGAACTGTCAGAGTGCCCTCTTAACGTCTCCTTTGACGGCAACGACCTGCGGAAAGAAAAATGTTCCGGTGAATTTCAATGTTGTGAAGGCCATAACTCGGAATGAAGCATTTCCGGACACATGTTGTAATGAACTATTTTGATTGTCTACATGTGGGAAATACATACCTGAAATTATGCCCCGTATTTTTGAAACTCCTGTATACTGGACTGTGATATTACCATGCCAAATAAAACATCATACCTTCTATTAAGAGGGCATAACTTGTATCGTAAAATTAACGATATATCAATCCTACAATATTATTGTTGCCATAGGAATCTCTTTCTTCATAGACCATGAAATCAAACTTCCCATCATTACAAGTCTGATGTTATTTCTTTATGAAATATTTTATTAATTGTTTTATAATGCTGTCATACAAAAATTGCGTATGAAACACGTTTATAATGTTATATAATTATTACATTCGTAAAAGTTATGAAACCCACTGTATTCGTTTTATAACATTTACTCATAGAGTGAATCGGGGGAGATGACTATCGGGGGAAGATGCTTATTTCTTTGTAGTTTCACAGACTTCCAAGAGAGAACGTCACGCGCATGTATTCATGATCACTGAGACAGTTGAATGTCTGTAGAGTGGAAGCTAACTCATTTAGCCACTTGCTCTTGTTGTGAGAAGAAGAAAAGCAAAAAACAGCTCATTTTTCTGCTATAAAGTAATTGCAAAGGTTAGTTAAAACTTTAATACATCCTTGAATTCGTAATAACTGTCGAACCTTTGCAATGGATATTGTAGTAAAGGTTCTAAAGTTTGTATTGTTAACAACCAACGACCTTGTTCCGCCGTCTTAGGTTACATTATAGCACTGGGTATATTACCCCGATACTTGGGGAAGATGATCAATTTTTTCGGGGTAAGATGACGAGAATGTGTAAACATTACGTAAGATCCCCTGATAGAAGCCAGTGGATTAAGGACAGTCTTCAACTTGCCATGGAACATGTTATAACGCCGAGGGTATGAACAGTTTTAGAGCATCGCACAGTCTAACGCCTACCCAACACTGAATGTAACCTTCGCCTCGGAATGAACTGTCAGAGTGCCCTCTTAATGTCTCCTTTGACGGCAACGACCTGCGGAAAGAAAAACGTTCCGGTGAATTTCAAAGCATTTCCGGACACATGTTGTAATGAACTATTTTGATTGTCTACATGTGGGAAATACATACCTGAAATTATGCCTCGTATTTTTTAAACACTCTGTATAGCCTAGATGATTTTTTTTAAATGACAACCGAGTGTTTAATTATGTTTTGGACAATTTCGTCCTGAATATCTTTGCCTAATTTATATTTCTCTTTCCACGTCATAGAAAATTTAGAGACTGTTGCTCTGGATCCCAAAAACAGACCTGTTACTATGATACTCTGGACGCTGTATTTGTTACGGAAGTAAGGTATTGTTGAATGTTAAATGTTATGTTTTATTTAACGACGCTCGCAACTGCCGAGGTTATATCAGCGTCGCCGGTAATGCCGGAATTTTGTCCCGCAGGAGTTCTTTTACATGCCAGTAAGTCTACTGACATGAGCCTGTCGCATTTAAGCACACTTAAATGCCATCGTCCTGGCCCGGGATCGAACCCGCAACTTCGGGCATAGAAGGCCGGTATTGTTGATTCTATTTCTTTTCTCTCTTTATCAATATCCTTAGGTTATGCTTTGGACTGTTCAAAGCGGATTGTAGGGTAGATGATCTCTGCTACAGATTAAAACTACAAATTTTTACATATTTCGCACAATGGGCCCTACTACACATTTTAAAGGTAAATTACATATTTTTATATAAATTAACATCAATGCGAAATGTTGTCTAATTAAACACTTTGTAAAGAAAATTATCAATATTTCAGCAGAAACTAAAACGAAATATTTATATAATTTTAACATCCAAGTTGTCAGTACGTAAAGGGCTACACATTTCAGCATTCAGGATAGGAAAGCCGCTAAGGTATACACTGGCATTTCCCTGCTAATCCTGCCGTCTTGCACATTGTTCTTAAAAAAAAAAAGAAAGAAAGAAAGGATCTGGGTGATTGACAGGACTCGCGCTACATAATGACTTCATGTCACATCACCGCCTGAGCCAGACCTTCAGTGGAAAAACACGGAACCCTCAAGAAGAGAGTTCGTTCCAACAAGCGGTTCATGTACGGTTCCTGTACCATCTTATGCGCATGCGCTAGTTGAGCGTCTGCTATGGGATTGAAACTGGACTGGACGCTGTTGGAACGCTTTCGCGGATCGTTATGTACGAAATCCAGAGATGCTATAACTGTGATCATCTTTGCTGAGAACGGGATGCTTAATTATTATCGTTTCGCAGCTAATTCTAATTGCAGAAAAAAGAATTTCGATCATTTTTTATAAAAAAGATGACAAAATATATGGTAGGCAAAAGTTCCGCTAATTCAAGGTCGTATACTGAGGAAATCTCATCTAAAAATAGTTCTTTTCTTAATTATTAATTTATGTAGGTTACACCTTTAATCAAAGCTGCATGTTGAAATCGTAATTAACTATTTCAATACTCAAATAATTTCCATTCCCTTTCTTTTTGGCGAAAATTTAAATTAAATCTCTAGTTTTATTATTCGTCTACACATTGTCACGTTTCATCTTAACCTCATTCTGTGAACAGTTGATCATGTTTTTCTTCAGTATCCAGGAGACACTGGTGAGCTTATGCGCATGCGCGTCTCGCGTATTCTTCCGTTATACATACCTGAATTCGCTGACTACTTCTGACCGTTCCGAACCCGTGTCAAAAGTTTGTTAGAACGCCCGACTGCAGTACATGTTTCCGGTTCAGGACTGGTTCGGATTAGGTTCGTTCCAACAACAGTCAGGAACCGTCCGTAACCATCGTGAGCATGCGCAGTATAGAAAAAGCGTTCCAACACAATCCGAACCAGTCCTGAACCGGAAACATGTACTGCAGTCGGGCGTTCCAGCAAGCTTTTGACACGGGTTCGGAACGTTCAGAAATAGTCCGCGGATTGAGGCATGTACGGAAGAGTACGCGAGACGCGCTTGCGCATAAGCTCACCAACGTCTCCTGGATACTGAAGAAAGACATGAACGACTGTTCACATCAATGAGGTTAAAGATGAAAAGTGACAGTACAGACGAATAATAAAACTAGAGATTTAATTTAAATTTTCCCCAAAAAGAAAGGGAAAGTTAATTACAATTTGAACATACAGCTTTGATTAAAAGTATAATAAATAACGTACATATATTAATAATTAAAAAATAACTATTTTTAGATAAGAGTCCCCCAGTATACGACATTGAATTAGCGGAATTCTTGCCTTCCATATTTTTTGTCATCTTTTTATAGAAAATGATCGAAATTCTATTGTCTGCAATTAGAATTAGCTGCGAAATGATAATAATAAGCATCCCGTTCTTAGCAAAGATAATCACAGTTATAGGATCTCTGGATTTAGTACACAACGATCCGCGAAGGCGTTCCAACAGCGTCCGGTCCAGTTTCAATCCCATACCAGATGCTCAACTAGCGCATGCGCATAAGATGGTACAGGAACCGTACATGAACTGATTCATGAACCGCTTGCTGGAACGAACCTATTGTGTTGGGACGCTTTTTCTGTACTGCGCATACTCAGGATAGTTACGGACGGTTCCTGACTGTTGTTGGAACGAACCTATTAATGCTAGCCACATCTATATCTTTAAACATGCACCAATAACCTCATGCGATGTCTGGAGATCATTCTCGGAGTATAAGAACATTATGTCCGATCACGACGGACTTAAGTTTAAACCTGAAAATACGAAGAAATATGGTGTGGTACATTGTGCTTCATACCTTGATTAAATTTAGAATCGCGCCAAAATCTATAGTGTTACATACTGTATGTAAATGTGATTTACGAGTATATGAAATTATTATTCTAATTTATCTTTTTTAAAGAAAAAATTTTTCTTGAAACAAAATAATAAATATTAACTTCCTGTGCAACTGTAATAGGAGAGAAAGATTTGGAAAAATCGTCTGTCCTCCACTGAGTGTGACCACAAGGATCCAGAAGGCAATAATACAGTAATGAATTTACAAAGTTGAAGATCAAGATTAAAATTAATACAGTGTTAACAGTGAAAGACAAATTAATTTAACTTAACATATAAGTGGTAATTTATTAGCCCTATTTGGAGAGAATCTCTAAGAATTTTAATTAGAATTTCTTCAATTCGATAGAAATTAATTTTTAGACTTTTAAGGACATCATCGGTGAATTTTGGAAGGGTACCTCTTGCTCCAAACAGGAGGCTCTCACAATCCATTGATTAATTGGAATTTTATATTTTTCTGAGAGGACTGGCAGGCAGGGTTCGTAGATAGCCTGTTTCTCAAAATTTATCTCCTCCGCCTGGGTGGTGTTCCTTTCGAAGCGAATGGTGGGATCTAAAACCAATGCTATATTTTCATTCCTTTTAAGTGCAACGATGTCAGCTCTCCGATTGGAATCTTCTACGGAAAAACAATGAACTTCCTCATGCACTTTCCATTCACGTTGTTGTAGGATTTGGGCTATAGATGCTCTGACTCGATGGTGACGATTGTTGCGCAGCAGTTCGGTGCTTCGGTAGAACCCAGCACATGTCCAAGGGTTTCTGTCTCGTTGCAGCCGATTTGGCGACGAGTTGTTCTGAAAGTTCGACCAGCCATCGACCTTACTGCTGTCAGGTTGCAGCACATCTTCAGTGTATTTATGTATTCCAATGAAGATAATGGTGATTTTGTAGACATCAGGAATTAGCATTAGGGCAGTCTGCATCTAATGATACTCCCTTTCCCTTATGCGGTAAGAGACACTAAGACTGGAAAGATCGAATTCGCAATATCTCTCGCAGCTTTCTTCCGTTAATTTTAGATGGAAGAATGTCTTTGTGAATATTTAATTTGCGAAGTGACAGGTTCTGTTCTTCATTTAGATTTCGTACATGATACAAATGTACAGTTTCCCAAGAAAAGAATGAGATGATTGAATATTCCTAAGTCTCAGATGTAAGACACTGCGCATGATCGAAGACCAGAGCACTGATACACAAGATAACGAATATTGAGTTACTTAATTCAGGCTCTTTGGTTTGTTACTAGCATCGTTCCGAAATTCACTTCAAAAACTGCAATAATATGGTAATATAACGTAAATAATAGATAAATATATACATAAATCGTGTAGTTAAATTGACAGTGGACCTTCATGGCTCGATCGACACTCCGCACAGAAAGCAAAATTTTCGTGTCGTTTCAGTAGTTCAGACGCTAGGCTTCTGCGTGTTGTGTAAAAGAGTACGAGTTTGATTCTTAGTCTACAAAACGATTTTTTTGTCTAAATAACGTTGTAATAGCTAAATAACGTTGAAGCAGAGTTTTACAAAGTCCTGAGATTAAGTGTTAATGATCGCAAACAATACAAAATTACAAATTATAATATTATAAACGTTAATCAAATGAATGCATTTACATCATTTATACACATATAAATATAAATCTTTCCGACAATAGTAGTGGTGATGATGACTAAAGAGTAGGATTAAGAACAGGAATGAAAGAAAAAATTGTAGGGGAAGGTTGCCTATATTGGACCAGTTTTTTGTTTTTTAATCCCATATTTTTAATAATGATTAAATTAAATCAAAATATGTTCTAGTACATTCTACATTCTATGCAATTTCATCCTATAATGTTATATTTTAAATTACACAATCCCTAATAAATATAAAAATGTAAAACCAAAATCATGGAAATGGTCCAAATTGGGAAATCGGTTGCCTAATTTGGACTCATAGTGTCTCAATTTGGACCTCTCAAAATGCATCAGTAATATTAAACAAATGAGTAGAAGAAGGTTATTGATTATAAATATCTTTAATTCACCAAATTTTACGTTAAAATGTATCAGATATTAACATTTGGTGAAAGACGTTACACAATTCTCTGAACTTTGATGAAAAATTAAAGAAAAACAAGATAAATTAATTACAGAAACACTATTGCATTCAAGGCAGTAAAGAACCCCGCCGCATTAACAACACAGACTACTGTGGTGTTTACACCTCTTTCACCACCTATGGCTCCGACTTTGTGCTTCTCTTTCTGGGATTATGCTCCCATCCTCGTGGTTTTTTGGGCTTCAGACAGAACTATCGGTACCCATCGACCACAAAATTTGCGATAGTCTAACGTTTGTGTCACTACTTCGTACAGAATAGGCCGAGTGATTTGAGGAAAATGCTCAGAGAGTCCGAAAATGTGAAACGGAGAGTTTCTTCGACCATATCATTCAATTTTGCAATAAGTTCATCGTTCATAACAGACGGTCGGCCACTTCGTTCTTCATCATGGATGTTAGTGCGTCCATCTCTGAATTCACGACACCAACGTCGAGCAGTACTGTCACTCTTTCTGGGCTATAACTTTCTGTTGCCTCTTTTGCACCGTTTTAAACCCAGATTCATCAACGTTGAACACAGTGTTTGCTGTGACAGTTTTTCCAGCAGGTTGGGAAACTGATTAACATTCTCCCTATTGAAATCTTTAGCTCGGGCCATTGATGTCCCTTCTGGGTGACGGAAAGAAAATTTTGAGTTTCGCTTCATAGAAGCACAGAACCACTTCTTTCCGGCATTCTTTTTCTCCTTGTTAAAGGTGTAGGGAGCATCATATTTTTCTGCGACATCAAAAGCAAGCTTATGCATATCTTTGATTGTCAACCCTTCAAACCTTTCTTCAAACAAAAGAATGTGGTCGGCAATAATTTCTCCATATCTCTATTGAAGGTTGCTTCCCTTCCGAAGGACTTCATTAGAAAACGTTTATACAATCAGCATGTCTCTTTACTTAGCCTGTGGCACTCCATACACGCGAGCACACTCGTTGAGACCATAGCAACGAGTTAGAAAGAGAAGACTATAGAGTGGCCATGTTGTCCTGTACAGCGCTCTTTGCGGTGCCACCGCGAAACACGGCAGATCTGAGCTAAGCGCCCACATTTGTAAAAATTCGTCTGCTTACAATGTTGTATAACGGAGGGAAGAAGTACAAAAAAACGAAGAAAAAACATGCCTGTTGTGTGTGCTGCATATAACTGCAATGTCAAAAGGAAAAAGACAACTGATATATCATATTTCATGTAAATTTTATGAAGTTAAGTCCATAGTTTTGTTAATTAGCAGCATTTTTTTTTTCAGGCATAAATGTGTAAAAACGCCCGGCATAAACAAAATAAATGGTTCACTGGTAATGTACTTAAACTGAATACGGATAAAACCAATACAATTCCGTTTCAGACCCAGTGAAAAACAAATAGCAATACAATATTAAAACTGTATTTCGACACCGGCATCCTTTATTACTGCTCCTTCTATCCTTACTGCTTATAGAAGAAGACGATGAGCTGTAGCTTATAAGAAGTAGGCCTATTTCGAAGACAAACGATTAATCAAATAAATGGTTCACTAGTAATAAAGTTAAACTAAATACGGATAAAACTGCTACTATTCCGTTTCAAACCTAGTAATAGCAATCAAATATTAAAATTGTATTTCGACACTCGCACCCAAAATAACGCAAAACTCTGAGGTAGGTCGTATTGTTGTTAGTATTTTGACTGGAAGGACATGAAAGAACATAATTGAGCACCCACGTGCAGTAATGGGGTATGTATGAATATATTTCGTAACTACTTACCCCATTATTGTACGTGAGTGCTCAATTATACACTAATAATTATCTGTGGTGCCACAGCCCTTGAAAGGCTCAGACAGACCAGCCGGCTGTTGGCCTCACGTTCACATTTCGATAATAATTATACTTTACTGTAACAAAAAAACTGAAAGCGTGTTTTGTCATGTTTCACCCACGTTACAAGCTTGGAGGTAAAGGTTGTTTACTACAGATAGGGCCTATTTCATTCTATATCTTATGGTACAGTAAATAGTTTTGCAACGTGTAGAGACTGGGAAAACAATTTAATAAAATCATCCGAATCATACTCGTTCATTTTATAGGCAATCTTGCAGGTCGCATTTAAAAGAACCTAGGAGTATTAACATTTTCTTCAGTATATTTGCTAGGACTTCTTGTCATACTACATGACAATTTTGCTTAGGTTATTCTTTTAAGCATTCCTTCTAGGGATAGCTCAAGTGTTTTAAATTTAGCGTACATAAGTTTAGATTAAGTTCCTAGCACGTATTTGACGAAATACTTGGTTTTTCCACTTCAGTTTAACTGATTTATGCAAACGAAATTAAGACAGCTGACGATTCTAATGTCAGTTATCACCACGCCCACTTTGTTTTGGGCGCATAAGTTCATTACCGACGGTCGTTCAATTTTCTTTAAACATGGCGGCACAATGACCACTCTATATCCCTCTCTTTCTAACTCGTTTGTCCATAGTCACCATTCCTTTATGCTGCTACCGCCATCTTCAAAGTATCATTTCATTTCCGGTAGGTTCCCCTTTTTGACATCTTGGAAACATAAAGACACAGAATCCCACAATACATTACTGTTTCTTAACGTTGACCCTAATATAATGCTTTATATTCATGTTGAAAAAAAATACCAACAGTTTCCTAAATTGGACCAGTATAATCCAGGCAACGCGCAGAGGTCCAACCTAGGCAACTTGTTCACGTATGCAGACAGACGACACTAAACAAACACACTGAAATTAAAAACTAGTTTTAATACACGCAGATAGTAGCTAATGAAAAATACTTGGAATGTGTAGTACAGAAATAGTTATTGCTTACTCTAACTGCATACAGAAGTTTAAGATCCGTAGCGTAAAAATTGTAAGAGAAAACACCAAAACATGTTAACGAGAATCCTATTCGCTAAGATGGCTGCAGCTCACTGAACTTCAAAATGAGTAACTTAGGCAGCATTAGCAAGCAGTGGTGCCAACTGAAATGTTCCAAATACTTCTATATATGGAAATACAACTGCGGTCCAATTTAGGCAACGGTCCAATTTCGGCAACTCTCCCCTACTATAATATCAATAATAATGGCTTCTAGAATTTTTGCTAGTGAGAAATTACTTTTTTAAATATTGGAAAAGTTGTAAAAATATATTAGTTTGAATACAGTGTTTACTTATCTTACATTCATTCATTCTTATGTTCACGTTATTGTTCTGTTTTACCTTTTTTCTAGGAAAAAGAACCCATGTCAATGCAAAGTTCCCAAAAATGCACAATAATTTGAATAATAATATTTAACAACTAAACAAAGTACAAGTAATATATTTATAAAGCATTAGGGTATTTATATCTACAGTTTCAGTTTTTTATCCTTTCAACATAACAAGATATAATGTTTTTTCCCTCCCCTGAAAAATGTGTTTTTTTTACATGGGTTATTTTTCGTATCAACCCTTCAAACTTTCACAAAGGTTCAGAGTCCTTAGGCCTATGCCATTTGTTGAGTAATTATTACAATATTTAATTAGTTACTTTCCCATATGTGTAAGAAATGCACTCGCAAAAACAATTTTTGTTAAAAGTGCGGCTTTGAACTATTTCATTCTCACACCTTCAGTTGATTTTAACTATTTTATCTACGTGTTTGCAATAGTGTTTAATTTAATGTGCATTCAATTTATTCATGTTATGATTGAATGAAAAAGCACTATTGCAGTTATTGATTAATTATATTATATTAATACTAATTATTAAATGCGTCTGTTAAATAACTAATTACAGTTTCTTTTGCAAAGTCTTGAATGTTTAAGTTGTCAATAATATTTATATACTATATACCATAAGGAGTTAAAAAACACGAGACGTTTCGGTTAACAGTGGAACCGACACGCTACTGTACTCGTATGAGCTACCGAGACAAGACAGCAGTGGCGGCTGATTGACTGAGGGAAGTGAGGCCGGACCTCAGTCACTTGGCTTAACAGAAATCAAATTTTGTGTTTTTATATAATGTATTAGTTATTTGAATGAAGCATATATCGCTGTAGAAGCATTTTAAAACTTTGTGATGTATATGGACCTGTTTTGCAGTAAAATTTACTCCTGAGGCCAGAATCGCTCGTGCCGGGTCTGGTTTTGATATATATATATATAGACCTGTTTTGCAGTAAAATTTGTTCCCGAGGCCAAAATCGTTCGTGCCGGGTCTGTCTTCTGAATTTCCTGTATTTTCGCGGGGTTTGAGCTTGCGCTTAAAACGTTGTAGCCGAGGCACAATTCGTCTGGCCTCGTGGCCTGGTCAGGTTTCACTCCTCACATCCATGGGCCGGCCTCAAGGGTAGAGTGGGGCGGAAATAGCAGTGGTGACTTGTCTTCCTAAATAGGTCATAAATAACACAAATTCCAGCTCTTTGGCAGGCAGAGACCCACACTATTCCCTCCCCTTATGTCTCAGTTTATGACTTAAGCGAGGGTGTTGTACTATTGCAATTCGTAGTACAGTAATGAATCTGGACCAATGTTGTTATGTGTTTCGGGAAAATATAAACAGAAACAAACGCGAGAAATAATGCTAGAGCAGTTAATTCATTGTTAAAGTGTCCTTTTTTCAAGAAGAAATAATATTGAAAGAAAGGAAGTTTTAAATAAAGAGAGAGACTACCGAGATACCTATGACATCGCTGACAATTTTTCTGACAGATAATCTTAAAACGCGAGTTTCTATTGCATCCTGGTATGGGCAACAAAAATGGTTAAGTGGTAATGTGATGTAAAATAAACTTCTCTGTTGGCCTTGTTCGTTGCTGTCAAGGGAAAAAAATAAAAAGAAAGGGGGGGGGGCGATTTTCAACACATAATGTGGTTTGCTTCATAACACTGAAACAATAACTGAAACTCACAGCATAACAGCTTATTTGGTGAGTGACATTATTTTTCATCAATAGTAGGCTAATAATAATAATAATAATAATAATAATAATAATAATAATAATAATAATAATAATAATAATAATACAGTAATCATGATATTAATAATATAACAATAATTAATATCATAAATAAACATTTCCTATCGGAGGCACTTAAACTAGTTGCTTCTGGCCTCACCGAGGATTTCGATCACCGGCCGCTACTGCAAGACAGTGACATTAGCAGCAGTCCAGAATTTACATCCCACAGCAGGCATTTCCCATTCGGTACAGAGAAGCAATGATATATTGTGACTCGAGCTATGTTGTGTAATCGTGGCCTTAAGTGGCTGTCTTCTTCGTGATCATTCTTCTGGACTTTGTCCTTGTTGTGGTCCTTGTAACAATTCTTGTTGTATTTGTCATGGTACTTACCGTGGTTTTGGCCCTTATCGTAGTTCTTTCGTATTCCTAGTCGTGAACCATATCGTAGTCGTTATTGTAATCCTTGTCGTGGTGCTTGCTTTCCGTTGTCCATGTCGTCATCATTATCGTAGTCCTTGTCGTTTTTCTCATGATTCTTATCGTCATCTTATTGCCTTTGTTGTAGTCCTAATCATGGTCCTTGTTGCCTTTGTCATGGTTCTAATCGTGGCCTTGGTGCTTGTCGTAATGCTTGTCATGGGCTTTGTTGTGTCCATAGCGTAGTCCTGATTAGGATGCGTATCGCGATGCATGTCCTGATCCTTACTGCGGCCGTTATTATTCTTGTCTTTGTGTTCGTCCCTTTCGTGGTCCTATAATGGTCGTTGTTTCTTTGTCGTGGTCATTATTGTTGTCCAAGCCATGGTGTCTTATTGCGATCATTGTCGTGATGCATGTCATGGTCCATGTCATGATATTTATCGTGGTTCTTGTCGTTATTGAGGTCCTTATAGTGGTCCTTAATGTCTTTGCCATGGTCTTTATCGTGGTCATTGTTGTCTCTGTTGTGATTATTATCTGTTTTGATGGGGTCCTTATCACAGTGACTCCTTCCATTTTAATGGCCTTTTTCGATCTTGTTTCTGTCATGGTCCCTATCGGGTCTTGGTCCTTATGGTGGTATATATCGTGATTCTTATAGTTGTCGCTGTCTTTGTCCATTTCGCGTCCTTTTATTAGTCCTAGTTGTCTCTAGCGTGGTCCTTACCGTGATAATTGTTGCCTTTGTCATATTTTTTTTATCGTGAACATTGTTGTCGTGGTCCTAGTTGTCATTGTAATGGCCCTTATCATTCTTTCTGTTTTTGTCGTGGACCATGCCGCGAACATTATCGTGGTTCTTGTCTTCGTCCACGTGACGCTTCTTACATATGTTCTTGTTATCTCTGGCAATAGTCCTTATCGTGAGCCTTATTCTTTCTGTCATGTTTTTGATCATGATCATTGTTGCCTTGTCGTGATCTTTGTTGTCATTATAATTGCCCTTATCTTACTCCTTGTCTTTGTCATGGTCTTGGTCCTTATCATAGTCCTTGTCGTGATCCTTATCTTAGTCAGTGTCGCGATCCTTAAAGGGGTTCATGTTATGGTTATTATCATCCTGAACCTTGTGTTGCGTGTCGTGGACCATGTCGTGATCCTTATCGTAGTCCTCGTGCTTATCCTTAACGTGATTCTTATAGTGGGTTGGTCCACACCTGTGGAGTAACCATGTGAGCCCGGGTTCGATTCCCGGTCGAGGCAAGTTACCTGGTTGAGGTTTTTTTTTCCGGGGGTTTCCCTCAACCCAATATGAGCAAATGGTGGGTAACTTTCGGTGTTGAACCCCAGACTCGTTTCACCGGCATTATCACCTTCATCTCATTCAGACGCTAAATAACCTAA
This sequence comes from Periplaneta americana, assembly GCF_040183065.1. Classification (NCBI taxonomy): domain Eukaryota; kingdom Metazoa; phylum Arthropoda; class Insecta; order Blattodea; family Blattidae; genus Periplaneta; species Periplaneta americana. The sequence continues at coordinate 79,945,173 of NC_091122.1, read as the reverse complement.
GATGTTGATAAAGCGTTCCAAGATAACCTAATAAAGTGTGTGTATATATATATATATATTTTTTTTTTCTCCTTCGCATAGTCCTTATCGCTGTCTTGGTCTTTATGAACCTTATCGTAGTGTTTGTCATGGTATTTATCGTGATACTTATCATAGTGTTTGTCGTGACCCATGTCGTTATTCTTATAGTGGTCCTTGTCTTCGTTTTGTTGTTGTAATGAGTCTTAACATCGTTCTTCTCTTTGACGAAGTCTTTATGTTTATTATTCCGTGGCTCACGTGATCGTTGCCGTAGATCTTGTAATGATCCTTTTTGTCTTTGCCACGTGGTCACTGTTGTCTTTGTCGTGTTTCTTATAGTAATCCTTGTCTTTGTTGTGGTTCTTATCATGGTCCTTATCGTGATATTTATTTTATTTGTTATGATCCTTATCATTGTCTTGGTCCTTATCGTGATTCATGTCGTGACTCTTATCATGAACCTTGTCCTTATCGTGGCCTAATTTGTAATTATTATCGTGGCCTTGTCTTCATCCATATCGCGTTTCTTATATTGGTTCTTGTTTTCCTTGTCATGATCCTTATCGTGATCCTTGTTATTTTTGTTGTGGTCCTTGTTGTCTTTGACATGTCCCTTATCGTGATATATGTTGTCTTTATTGTGGTAATTGTTGGCATTGTAATATTCCTTATCGTCCTCCTTGTTGCTTTTGTCATGGTCCTTAATAAGTTTTGTTGTTTTTGTCATAGTCCTTATCAGTGGCGAGGCGTGGGTCCAAGAGTAAGCAAGCTCGTCTGTAGAAAGGTCTTTTCTAACTTTTGTCATAAATTATATAAATTTAATTGCTTTCTAAATTATGTTAACATTTGAAGGGGTTAGTGGAATAAGGGGGTATCCCACATTTTGGTAAAAAATGAACTAAGTCCATATTATGAAAGCTGAGTCCATCTCCTGTTAGTTTAATGTGCTATTTAAGTAAGGGATAGTCCCATTTTAAAGTAAATATGAATATATGAAAGGGCTTTGTAAGTTGTATCAAAATTCTGAATGGAATAAGGAGGTATCCCACAGTTCCTTGAAACCTTGGTTCTGATTGGCCAGCTGTTTACCTAACTGACCAATGGGAGAATACTGCTTTGATACAATAAGCTTCCAAGCAACATGGCGGATGTTGACCGTACTAATGTTTTTGTAAGTGACGAAATGGTGAAAATAAGATAATTAATAGCAAAAAGAGGAAAAGAAATCCATAAAATGGAAAGACAACAGCAGACAGAATGCACAAAACAGTGGACAAGAATATATTACACGCACAGACAAAGTAATGTCTGCTAAAGTGTTCACTAACATACAGCAAAAGAAAAGCCACCAAATACAGGATGTTAAAAAGTATCCACTATTTTAGGAGGTGATAGTATGCATCAAAATAAGAAAATAATGTCCAATAAACATGGGTCCTACAACACACACTTGTTCATAAGAGGTGCTCAATGTGACGTCCATTCATGGCAATGCATTTCTCTGCCCTACAATACAGCAGACTACCAGAAAATCATACCGTAGTTGACACCTTTGGCATGGAATAATGATACGTCACAAGGAATGCTGAAAACAAAAGTCTGGTTGCGGATATGAGCAGGGTTCAGCAGAGATGGTGTTGTGAATTTTCATAATCAGCATGTGTGGGCTGATGAAAATTCCCATGCTGTTGAAGAAACGAGGCATCAGCACTCGCTCTCAATCAACGTATAGACAGGCATTCTTGGTGAAAGATTAATAGTGCCATATGTGCTACCACAGAGACTTTTAGGACTTTCTTATTAACGTATTGCCTGCCTTGCTGGAGAATGTGTCATGTCAGCAGGACTACAGCTGTGGTTCATACACGATGGCGCACCAGCACATTTTCACCACAATGTGCGTGAACACCTGATGTTGACATTTCAAGACCACTGCAATGGTCGGGGAAGCCCCACACCTTGGCCTGCTCGTTCCCCAAACCTAAATCCCCTAGACTTTTGGTTATGGGGACACAGATGTGGTTCATACACGATGACGCACACCACTGCAATGGTCGGGGAAGCCCCACACCTTGGCCTGCTCGTTCCCCAAACCTAAATCCCCTAGACTTTTGGTTACGGGGACACAGATGTGGTTCATACACGATGACGCACACCACTGCAATGGTCGGGGAAGCCCCACACCTTGGCCTGCTCGTTCCCCAAACCTAAATCTCCTAGACTTTTGTTTTGGGGACACATAAAGGAATCATGTCAATTTCAAAGAGTGCGTGATTCCTTACGCCAAAGGGCAGAGAAATGCATTGTGATGAGTGGACATTAGATTAGGCACCTCCTATGAAGAAGTGTTCAGAAAGTATGTGTTGTAGGACCGATGTTTATTAGATATTATTTTCTTGTTTTCATGCATACTAGCACCTCCTAAAATATTGGATATTTTTAACACCCTGTATAGCAAGCACAGTTATGAAACCAAAGCACCCCGATGGAATGCTCATCAAAGCTGCATAGCGTTCTGTCATACTGTCCATATTAAAGTCATACCTCCAATTCACCACAACTTTCATTTAAATTTGAAATCAGATAATGGATGTGAAGTAGAAAACAATGATCATAACCCATTACCTCCCGGTCTAGTTGCCTCATAAGTGGTGCCTTGTTGGTATCACTTATGAGGTTCAGACCTGTCTTCAGACAGTTGACTCAACAGACAAACAAATGAATCTTATTTAAGTGTCTTTTGATTAATACCTTTCAAAGTTTGTTTCTTTCTTTGTTGTAAAATATAGTATTATCATAAGTGAAATTTTCCTACAATAACAATAATAATCAAGATATTATGCTCTACATTTGCAGAAAGTTAGTTCAGTACCTACCTAACACATTACCCAAAAGACTTTGTGATTCTTATTCTTCTTACAGAGAATGTAACAAAATGCTAAATATCTCAAAAACATACTTTTGAGGGATACACCCTTCTTCCACTAAGCCCTTCATTTGTATAAAACCTGAAAATCCTTACCTTATTTTTTGAAGTAGAGTTCAATCCTCCGACTTTTGTTGGCGAAGATATCTATGACGTGATCATTAAATGTCGGTATTCTCCGTAGTTTTGCAAGCAAAGCTTCCTCAATGCTAAGAACAGCAAGTGACGACAATCTATCTTGACCTTGAGAGATTCGAAGATATGACTTTATGCGCTTCAGTGTTGAAAAGGATGTTTCAGCAGAAGCGATAGATGCTGAGATGGTTATAAGGAGTTGGGCAAGCCTGTATACCTCAGGGAGTACGTCCGTTAGATCAGAATTTAGTAAGTACCTATACAATTCAACGATACTCTCTTTGTGCATATGTGGTTCTTCATACAGTACAGATAGCTCACTTCTCAATTTAGGAAAGTCAAAGAAGTTACCATAACTCTCTTTTAGATTTGAAAGTTCATCTTCCGGGAACTTGTTTTGAAAATTGTAAAAATTTCTGACATCTAAAAGGGGGAGGAATTTTAGCTTGGAAATGTCACTGACTCTGTGGTTAATATTAGCATGCATAACATCAATTATTTCGAAAAACAATTTTCTATATGAAGATTTCCTATCATCGCCTGAAACAGTTTCTAGTCTAGCTCTCTTTGTACTGCTTGTGGTCAGCACGTCACTTTCTAACTGAGAGGTGACGATTTCAGTTTTACACCATATAGAGTCGAAATCTTCTCTGAGCCGTGTAAGATGAGCAGTGAAGTTTTCAATGCTCTTTATGCAGAAACTAATATCAAGATTTTTTTTTTTTTTTTTAAGAATTAGAAAGAGTGCATCAGAGTGGGGGAAAATTGAAGCGAATATTACAAAAAGGAAGTTTAAATCAAATCCTTGCAATTTTGAAAGCAGGTCTGCAGCTAAAATAATCGTATCAGAATCCGATTTGTCGGAATTTTCATTGATGGACATAAATAAATCGCGTAATTCCATTTTGTATTCATACACAGTTTCTAGGAGCCTGCTGTTATAGTTCCATCTTGTGGGAGCTAAACTGGGGAATCGTTTTCTTATTTCAGTATCTAGTGCTTCTGTCCTCTGTAGATTTGGAAAAGAATGTCCCGAGATCTGTGAAAGTGATGAGAAATATTTTACACTGTTTGACGTAACTAACAGCTTGTGATAGAACCAAGTTCGATCTATAGGCGTAGCAATGCACAAAAATTGGTTGGGGACATTTTTCGCGCACTCGAACTTGAAGCCCGCTGTGTTGACCTGCCATAACGGCTGCTCCATCGTAAGTCTGAGCAACTATTATTTTCTCGCAATCAAAGTCCATCAAAGTATTGAAAACGTGCTGAACTAGGGCATTCGCGGAACGGTCCTCACTTACGTTCCTAAAACCTAGAAATCTTTCCTCAATACTACCATCAATGTTCACATACCGAATTACTGTCTACAGTAGTTGTGATTTTGTACTGATATCTGTCGTTTCATCCAAGATAACAGCGACAAAGGGGGCTTGACTTACATCTTTCTAAATTTGTCGATACATGTATTCCGAAATAGACGATATGATGTGATTTTGAATATCACTTGACAATTCTGAAAAAAACTGTTGAATTATTTAAATGAGCTTGTAGTTCGGGATCCATCTCTGTCCATTTGTGTAATAATTCAAAATAATTTCCCCTATTTATAGAGTTTGCTGGCTCATCGTGGCCGCGAAAAGCTACTTCTTGTTTCCCCAAGAAACACGCAATTTTAATAAAATAAGTAGGCCTAACTAATCTCCTGTTTTTTCTAACAATTTCATTGTGGGCCTCAATTGACAAAAGTAAGTGTTCATTCAAGCTACATTCTATTCGTACTTTTCCGAACTGTTTTAACTGGATTTCGACGGTCCCTACGAACCTACGAAGAACATTATAACTGACATTTTGAAGAATTTGAGTTTTAATCGTAGACCTGAAGGTTTCATAAGAGACCATCTGTGAAATAAATATGATTAAGATCGGCTGGATATTTGAGCAGAAATCACGCAATATTGAAATATTGTAACCAACATTCATACATTTTATACGTAGAATAGTATTGTATCTCACTTAAGAATTTGTCGACTACCTCCTTTCGCAATAATGTCCTGTTAAAACTATTATAAGTGACACAGTTACCATAGTCTTCTCCGAATGAATAATTGAATCAGTGTATGTAATTTAAAAGTATTGTATCTGCATTTTGCAACAACTGCAGACCTATAATAATCCGAGGCACGACAGCCTATGAAGGACCATGACCAACGAGACCAGCCGGCTGCTGTCCTCACGTCCACATCCTGAAGGAGATTTGGACAATCATCCAACCAGAATGCAGGTATCGTGTGGTTAACACGATGATCCCCCGAGCCGTTATAGCTGGCTTTCATAACCAGATTTCGCTAAATATCTTAGCTCCCCAAGTGCATCACGATGCTGAGTGGGCACCGGTTCCATACACTGGCCGAAATTTCATGAGAAAATTTCTTCCCCCATGAGGACTCGAACCAGCGCACATTCCGTAACGTGAGTCCTAGGCAGGATGTTTGCGGACATGGAAATTCTACACATACAACCCAAGAACCAAAAACTCAACACACTAGAACACTATGAAATATACAGACACACTAAAACACACCCTGATCAAATTCTCAACACACAGATCAATTTCAGTACACACACACACACACACACACACACACACACTATTTGACTCCACTTTTCACCACCTTTCAACAATCAAACGCACCCACACGACAGGCAGAGAAGTTAGAGATGACGCCGAGATCTAGTAGGCTTTGAGGATGGTGTGATGAAGCACCGAAACAGCTGTAAGCCGCACAGACTTACATAATTAACACGAGTAAGTCTGCTAGTTAATCAATTACTGTTGTGTTAAGTTAGTTATCTTGAAATTCCTGGGGGCAGCCAACTGAGTTGTTTGCGCATGCTCCACATCATAATCTCTTGTCAAGAAACATACTGTAGAACTATTTCCTTCACTGCGTACCAGTAGTGTTAACATGGAGCACCAACCACAGGGTAATAATTATGGTGAAATCACACCACAGCACAGTGGTCCAAAATCCATATTTAGGAAGACAAAAGTAGAAAAATGTCATGTAAAAAAATGAAATAAAACCCTTAAATTATTTTTCCTATATAACTGAGTAACACTGAATTGATAATCTTAATCAGCAGAGGTGGCTGCAGACAAAGATAAGAAGCCGGTAACATGCCACATTTCGCCACCCAGCATTCTTATTCTGCAAGTGCCGCGAGTCTGCCGTTTCCTTTGTGTCGTAACTCTGTTGTAAGTGGTCGATTCCATTCATATTTGGTATCAACATGTCAAGTAGTTCTTTAGGTATGTAACACTGTTTATTTTTGTTACATTTAATGTTATTATAGCATGTCAAATTAGCATGAATGGACACGGGACAAAATATAAATGTAACCATTGAATGCAGATTTGGCTAAGGTATAGAGAAAAAAACACCCTTTGTTCCGTCCCAAAATTATTTTTTTTCATTTCCTTGAGTATTTAACTCTATTTTAAATGAAATATTAAGGTACGCAGATTTGCGGAAGTAATAAATTATGCGCACAATTCTTTCCAGGTGCAGTAGTGCAATTTTTCTCGATTACAGTTATTTAATTATCTGTGAACCGAACCTGCTTCCGAAGCAAAATTCAGGGAATTAAATGTGACAGCTTCCCGAGTGCCCAAAAGGTACAGTAGTAGTAGTAGTAGTAGTAGTAGTAGTAGTAGTAGTAGTAGTAGTAGTAGTAGTAGTAGTAGTAGTAGTAGTAACGGTACTGTCATTGCCAGTTATCTTAAACTTTCTGAGCGGGGACAGAGGGGCAGAAACGTGGGTGGAGCCAACTGAGTTGTTTGCGCATGCTCCGCATCATAATCTCTTGTCAAACATCATAAAACTATTTCCTTCACTGCGTACCAGTAGTGTTAACATGGAGCAGCAACCACATGGTAGTAATTATGATGAAATCACATCACCGCGGAAAAAAGTAACGCTGTTATCCACAGCGGAGAAAGAGAAATTGTCGCAAATATAATATAAGTGTTGCGAGGAGGAAAAATTAAATGTTTGCTGGAACCACTTGATAAGGAATATGAGAGAGCGGCTAAATACTCTGGCAAAAGTATTAGTTCCGTGAAGAGAATTAAGAATAATATTGAATTACAACCGCTTGAACCTCACACTACTCCGGGAAAGAATAGGAATGTAATGTTTAGAAATTATTGCTATAATAGTTAGGTATGTACAATAGTGTGTGTACTGTGAGCGACATAACGAATTACTGTTGTAAGTTATTTTGTTATAGTTCTGCAAAACATACTATTTCATTCCAGAATTAGGACTTGTGTAAAGTTGAAGTGGACGACTTCGATCAACATGTCATTCGGGATACAATCGAAGAATTCTATCTTGTCCAGAAAGTAGTACCTACGTTTAAGGAGATAATTCCGAATGGATGATGCCATTGACTAAATAATAATTAATTTTGGATCAAGCGAAGAAGACGATGACGATGATGGCAGCAATGATATGGATATGGATTGTGTATAATTGTAAATTAATGTAAATTCAAATAATAAGCCTGTAAAATATTGTTATAAGAATATGTACATATTAGCTGTAGGTGTAAGTCATGTAGGTCTAGATAATGTATAGAAATAGCTGTAGTAACTCCGCCATTGCCGGTCCCCAGCTCGGATGAGAGAGGAGGAATGTATACACGATTATATTTAAATACTTACTCATTATAGGTTAATTAAAACCTGCTACGAAGATATGTTCTCCTCTCAAACCAGAGTGTCGTGAGATGATGTCTGTATTGAACTAAGTTCTTTTACAGTAGAGAGCCGTGAAGTGAAAGAACCAACGTTTTCTGAAAAGAGTCACGTTACCCGAGAGAGGGGCATCATTGCCGTGCCGTTACGTTGATGAGTACATGCCGTACCGAGCAGTTCGAATGACAGACAGGGGATGTAAGGTTCAAGATAACTTGAAATAGTAGTAGTAGTAGTAGTAGTAATAGTAGTAGTAGTAGTAGTAGTAGTAGTAGTAGTAGTAGTAGTACCTAAAATGTTACATTTTTCCCATAAGATGATTTATCGTTGGAGAGCAAGAGGACAAAGAATATGACTTTTCTTTTTAACGAAATGAACATTTTCTTAGTGAACTACTTACTAAATTAGGTTCTCATCGTGATAGTAATGAAAATTTAGAGAAAACATACCCTTGGAAAACGTCGTGGCTGCCCAAGAAAGCTTTTCCATTACAGCAAGTATGAGGTCGAAACAAAAACAATCCAGAGAATTAGAGCTTGTATACAAAACAAGTTTAGTACCTGTAAATACTGTATAAAGTTTCACGAAAATCTGTTAGACAGAAGAAAAGTTATTAATTTTGTCTAAATGCATCCCCCTATAAAGGACAGTTCCTCTTATATCAACGTAATCAGAGTCTGTACACAAAACAAATGTACTACGTGTAACTAATGTATAAAATTTCATAAAAATCTGTTAGATAGGAGAAAAGTTACTAATTTTGTCTCATTGCGCCCCCCTATAAGGGATAGTTCCACTTTGACCAACGTAATGAGAGCTGGTATACAAAACATATATGCTACCTGTAACTACTGTGTAAAATTTCATAAAAATCTGTTAGGTAGCTGAAAAGTTATTAGTTTGTCCCACTAAATTTGCATTCTGGACCGCTGTGCAGCACAGAGAAAAAGTAACGCTGTTATCTACAGCGGAGAAAGAGAAATTATCGCAAATATAATTAAGTGTTGCGAGGAGGAAAAATTAAACAAATATTTGCTGGAACCTCTTGATAAGTCTTACGAGAGAGCAGCTAAATACACGGGCAAAGGTATTAGTTCCGAGAAGAGAATTAAGAAGAATATTCAATTACAACCGAATGAACCTCACACTACTTCGGGATAGAATAGGTATGTAATGCTTTGAAATTCTCACTATAATAGTTATGTACAATAGTGTGTGTATTGTAGCGACATAATGAATTACTGTTGTAAGTTGTTATTTTGTTATACAATAGTTCTGCAAAACATATTTCATTCCAGAATTAGGACTTGTAGTAAAGTTGAAGTGGACGACTTCGATCGACATGATATTCGGGACACAATCGAAGAATTCTATCTCTTTCAAAAAGTAGTACCTACGATTGAGAAGATAATTCCGGTTTTGGAACAGGAAATTGGATGGCGGTAGAGTTATTCTTCACTCCATAATCTCTTAAAAACAATGAGGTTTGTGTGGAAGAAGTGCCAGAGCAAGAGAAAGTTCCTAATTGAAAGAGCAGACATTGAGAACTGGCGCACAAGATACATTATTGCCATGAAGCAATTTAGGAAGAGAAGAAAACAAAATTTTATATGACGAGACATGGATTGATAACAATATTACGTTTCGTAAATGCTGGCAAAAGGAAGGTGAAATAGGTGTAACAGCGTGGGGAAGTGAGCCGAAGATACTCATTGTTATGCATATGGGGTCAGGAAATGGATTTCTACCGGGAGCCCAGTTACTTTATAGAGCTGGCACATCAACGGGAGACTACCATGGGCAGATGAATTCGATTAATTACGAAAAATGGATTCAGAATCAAGTTTTTCCCAATTTGCCTGAAGGATCTGTCATTGTAATGGACAACCCCCCATACCACTGCAAACAGATATACAAACCATCCACCAACTATGCCGTTAGGAGAGACATGGTCGCTTGGTTGCAAAGAAGAGAGGTGGATTGTAATGTCACTATGAGCAAAGCTGCTCTTCGAGAGTTACTGAACCTTCATAAAGCCAAGACAAAGGAATAACGGGTAGACAAGCTTTCCGAAGCTCGTCATAGAGTCCTTCATTTACCTCCTTACAACTGCGACCTTAATGCAACTGAATTGGCCTGGGTTAAACACTACATTCAAGCACACAATACGACAGGAGATATTAGTTTGTCTAATTTAGAAATACTGACGATGAAAAAACTTTCTGATGTGACAGCAGAGGATTAGAGTGGGTACTGCAGACATGTCACTGCACTAGAGCATCGTTTACCAACCTGTGGGTCGCGAACTCCCAGAGGGTTCGCAAAATATTTCAAGAGGTTCGCCAAAACTTTTCCGTAATGGCGGGTTTCGAGGTTAGGCCTATCATTGTTTCCTTCATTTCTGCGGCATTATCATAATAATAATAATAATAATAATAATAATAATAATAATAATAATAATAATATTACTATTATTATTATTATTATTATTATTATTATTATTATTATTATTATTATTTTAAAATTAAATTAACCCTATAATGTCCCTTGTTACATATGGGTAACCAGGGCCGCCGAGAAGGGGGGCAAAGGGGGCAAGTGCATATGGGCCCGTGAGCAGTAAGGGCCCGTCAGATTAAGTGAGTCTGATTACTTTTTATTATCACGAATAATTAATCACAGATACATACCGGTACTATAAAATTTTGTAAGAACATTTGTTACATGAATCTGACATATTAACCAACAATCGTAGAATTAATACCAATTACCACTTCATTATGTAAATGTTTAACTTTTATATAATAGAGTATCGGTTTCTCACATTAACAATCATCGACACGACACTTGAAGACTCCTGGATTTGCATGAAATTTGTTCCCGTCGCTTGTACCGAACACGTTCAATTGGCTTGTCCTCTTAACTAACAACCCCTGTCAGCCCACCGCAATATGCTAGTGGGCTTTTCCAAATCCAAGCCGGAGGATTACGTTTCCTTTTCAGTAGGGCCTATATAGTATGTTTCGTGACGAAGTCTTTTCGTTGTTTTTCCAGTAAATTCTGTGTTACCAGTGGACAATAGACAAGTAGAAGCATAAGTCGGGAGCTGAGAAGCGCAAGGAGAGACAGAAAAATTGGAAGAGATTAAGAAAGGGAGTAGAACTTTGTTTGAAGTTGGTGTGAAATTGAGCGACCAAGGAAAACTGAAAAGCAGCAGACAAATAATTGTGTCATTGAATGTGTTGTTCGAAAACAAGAGCCTTTCCGAAAAGCAGTATTACAGTATTTTCAAAACTCAATCTTGCAGAATGTGTTCCCAGAGACATTCTCTATTCTTGAGTTTTGAAAATAATACTGGAAAGGCTCTTGTTCCGTCACTTAGAAGGTTATCAGGCAAGTTGGGGGTAATTTTTCGAACAACACATTCAGTGACACAATTTGTCTGTCACTTTTTGTTTTCCATGGTCGCATGTTACTTGCCATGACTCAGAGTTAGGAACTGGTGTGGGTAAATTTGTTTCACTTGCACATATTAACACATCATTTTTACTATTGTTTGCTTGTTGTGATTCAATACTACGTTATCAGAATTTTTTCTAGACAGCCACAACCATCAGTATTCACTTCTAAGTATGAACTGTCTTCATTTTTGACAACCTGAACAGATGGGCTTTGGTTTATTTTCTACACCTTCACTACCAACGCTATATTTCATATCAAATTCAAACAAAATGAAGGAAATAAAAATGTATTCAGAGCAACAATGTGTCAAGAAAGACTGAGTAACCTTGGCCTCCTTAGTCTGGAGAGCAATGTTGCTAGGTCTTTAAATTTTGATGATATAATTGATGATTTTGCATTAATGAAGTCAAGGAGAGTTGTTTGTTGATGTTGGCCTGCAAGTCAGAAATTACAGCTGTTTAAGAATAGTGTTTTATGAAAACGAAACGAAACAAACGACAACGAAAAGACGAAAGTTTCGTCACGAAACATACTATGTAGGCCCTACTGAAAAAGAAGCGCTATGAATGCAATATATTGTGCTAATGTGAACTTTTGATAAAAGTTTTCAATGTAACAAATGTGTATATTTTTATATTCCTATCTGTGTATGGGGTTATCTTTGATTTATTTTGCAAATAATTATTACGGTCAGAATAATTATTGGTAACTTGTCACTTTTAACTTTTTTTTTCAGTGGGGCCCGAGCACAATATTGCACAGAGGCCCATAAATCCTGTCGGCGGCCCTGTGTGTAACATCGGGAATTTATCACATTATTTCCACAATTAATTAATATTTACCGCGAATGCCTGATTTACAGTTATGTAACAACGTTAGAAATGCATTTGATTTCGCTACAATGGAAATTTAGTCTGCCAGTTTCTTTGTGTTCTAACAATACTAACAACAGTACCGCGACCCGACTAAGGAACAGTTACATGGCGATTAAGCCTTTGATTTTAGATTTTAATGTGGAATTTCAACAAACTTATATATTTAATTATGTATTTTCAACAGCAGCCTACTTCTTCTTTCCTTGTGGCAAATGCAGTAAGTTGTCAGTTGTGTATCAGATTCGTTTCCGTTCACATTGAAATGGATAACTGGTGGAAAAGTGGAAGTTTGAAAGGGAAACAGGGTTTAACAAAATCGCAAGTTAGTGTTGTGTCAACAGGTCATTCAGCTTCTAGTGATGTGTGTCAATCCGACAAAAGTGAACAGTGTGTAAAGTAATGAAAGTACGATGATAATTACAGCAGGTTTGGATTTTCATATATACAGTAGTTGACAAGGATTGTCCAAGACCGCAGTGTATTGTTTGTGGCGACATTCTTGCTACCTTTTTTTATTTTTTTTTATTTCAGTAGGTTATTTTACGACGCTTTATCAACATCTTAGGTTATTTAGCGTCTGAATGAGATGAAGATGATAATGCCGGTGAATTGAGTCCGGGGTCCAACACCGAAAGTTACCCAGCATTTGCTCATATTGGGTTGAGGGAAAACCCCGGAAGAAACCTCAACCAGGTAACTTGCCCCGACCGGGAATCGAACCCGGGCCACCTGGTTTCGCGGCTAGACGCGCTAACCGTTACTCCACAGGTATGGACTTCTTGCTAACAGTAGTCTGAAACCTTCTCTACTTAAACAAACGCCATTTAGAAACTAAATACCCCACCCACGTAAACAAATCTGCTGATTTGTTACACGAAAAACTAACGAGTGGAAAAATTATTTAACTACTTTTATTTCCGCTCCAATAGAGACAATGAGAATGCTCTTGAAGCGTCTTATCGCGTTAGCTACAGAATTGCTAAAACTGCAAAACCTCATTCAATAGCTGAAGATTTAGTGCGGCCATGTGTGAATGATGTAGCACAGTGCATGCTTGGAGAATCTTTCACAAAAAAAGTCAATATGGTACCATTGTCCGACAATACGATCAACCACCGGATTAAAGACATGGCAAATTATGTCGAAAATGAAATTTTGGAAAGAGTTGGTGCCAGTCCTTCTTTTGCCATTCAACTTGACGAATTGACTGATGTTGCCAATTTAGGCATTTTGTTACTTTTCGTCCTTTATATTAATGGGGAGTCTGTTAGAAGATGAGCTGCTATTCTGCAAACCCTTAAAAGAGAGAACTACGGGAGGAGATATATATATAAGTTTACCGACTAATACTTTAGCGAAAACGCAATAGACTGGACTTACTGTATAGGCATTTGTTCAGATGGTGCGAAATCTATGACTGGGTGTTATGCTGGGTTTGCTGCCAAAGTGAAGTCGGTAGCGCTGACCGCTTCTTGGACACACTGTTGCATTCATAGACAGACTCTTGTTTCTAAACGCATGCCGTATGGATTGAAATGTGTGCTTGGCGATGCAGTGAAAATCATTAAATTTATTACGGCTCGCCCTACAAATTCTCGCATCTTTGGAGTGCTTTGTGAGAAAATGGGAAGCATTTATAACTGTTTATTGTCTCACACTGAAGTTAGGTGGCTATCTCGAGGTAGAACTATTTCCAGACTGTATGAGCTTAAAGACAAAGTTTACGTTTTTCTCATCAGCCATGCCTTTCATCAAGCAAAGTGCATGGAAGATGAAATCTGGTTTCAGACTTTAGCTTATTTGGCAGACATTTTCTAAAAAAATTAACAGTTTAAAATTAACATTAAAATTAACTTATCTCTCCAGGGGTCAAATATAAACATTGTGCAAGACTGTATCGAATCATTCATTAAAAAACTTAATTTTTGAAAAACGTGTTTCAAGAGCAATCAAACCGAGTGCTTTGATACCCTTCACGACTTCCTGGTGGAAAATCATCTTTCTTTCAAGAACACGGTTAAAGAACATTTGATGGGACTTGGAAAAATCTTCAGAGAATATTTCCCTGCTATGTCCAATAATAACAATTGGATTCGCAATCCCTTCGAAGAGTCAACAATTTTAGAATCCACATTAAGCGTAGATGAAAAAGAGCAGCTCCTTGAAATTTCCACTTATTTTCAGTTACAGAAAAGTTATAAATCTTTGTCATTAATTAATTTTTGGTTGAGTTTAAAGGAGTTACCAGTATTAGCGAATAAAGGCATAACGGCTTTATTTCCCTTTTGATCCACATATTTGTGCGAAAAGTCGTTTTCTTCATATGCCTATTCAAAAAATAAATACAGGAACAGACTTTGTGCTGAAAGTGATTTGAGACTTTATTTAACTTCTGTGGTTCCTGACATCAAAGCTCTGTGCCATGGAAAGCAGGCGCAACCTTCTCACTGAATTCCAAGGAAGAGGTGAGTAATTACAATGAACACTTGTATTTATTATTGCAACTAGGCCTACACGTTGTGTAACTTTTAAGCCTTAACTAGAGTGACTATAAGGTAAAGTACCCAAATAAGATACATTTTTTAACTGCTTATAAATGAGGATGGGAATAGACATTTTTAATCTGAATGAGTGGAATACACACAGCATTTCGTCTATTTCTAGAATTGAGAATACAAATTTTAGTCAGTTTTTATTATTACTTTAAATTATAAAAAAAAAAATTGGAAATAATGATGTTTTGGAAAGGGTTTCCAAATAAGAGATACGTGTGTTATTTAAGTTTATTTTTGAACATGGACAAAAATTATTATCATTTGGCTGAAAATTGAAGCAATATATTACATTGTGAAGTCATGTAGATATTTTAATAAATTCAGGAACATTTTAAAATTGAAGGTGTCAGTGCAACAGTGGTCTAACTCCTCTCAACAGAAATTCTGTTGTTTATTTGGCATTTTTCCAAGTGAAATTGAGATGGTTAACGAAAAGAACACAAAGTCGGTCAAATCGGACATGAATGTACTAATATTATTTCGGCTACTATTGCTAACGTTAATGTTTTGCTAGAGAAAGAAAAATGATAGAACATTAAATTTCGATCTCCATATCTTAATTTTAAGTTGATTGCACTTATTTTGCCGACCCCTTTAATTGATAGAATTCTTATTTCGGTGTACTGAGCAAGTTGGACAAATGAAAGGTTCTTCATCAGTGCTGCAGTCTTCGTGTGCCCAACGATGGCATTTTGAACACTGAATCTATTTCTCCCCCTTGGGCCCTGGTATTCTCTGAAAAAGTTCAGTGTAAAACAAGCACTTTCCATCATCATAATTTTCTCCATATTCCGTGTCACTATAGTTAATTAATTCCATTTCCACATCGGATTTTTCATCACTGGACGAACTCAAGCAGTGCTTCTTCGACAGAGTTTTTCTATGGTTTTTGTACTTTTTCGAACAAATTCTTGCGAGCTCCATTTTTTCTTTGTTTTCTTCCTTATCTAAACTCTCTGTCATTTGTTTCTGATAAGAGTTGATAGGCTATTATGATAGCTCATTTTCCTGCCCTGGATGACTTTACATGCGACTACCTACTGGTTTATGCTTGCGGCTCTTGAGGTGGTGGTTGTTGCTGCTACTTCTGTAGGCATAACAGTGGTATAACCAAAGTCACCGTTTCTGGCGCGTGAAATATGTAATGGGAACGTTGAAAGCAAATAACTTATCTTAGCCACAGGCAGTGGGCATTAAAGCTGACAAGCGTGATTGGCAGATTGCTTACGTCACATCTGTTTAGGAGGTGATACCACTCTCAGCCGAAGTGACAACAGGTGCTACTGACTGGTCAATGTACTCAAGGACACATCCCAGAAACGCAAAGTGCGAGTGTCTTGCCTGTGACGCAGTTAGTGGGCAATAAGACTGACATCTGTGATTGGCAGATTGCTGACGTCTTGGGTGTTACCGTCCTCAGCTACACTGGCAACAAGTAGAGCCCGGACGAGAAGTTATGGCACCGGCGCGAGAGACGCATTTTAGTTCGTTTGCTTGGACTCACCCTCACACTCAACTAGAGGGGTGTTGGGTTAGTTGGTTGCTAGCATTCCGAGTGTTCAGATCGTTCTGCTATTGCCGCTATTGCTCTAATGAAAACGTTGTCCTTCTGAGCGCCCTCATTATGGCATTGTCTAAGGTGGGAAATCACAGAGTAGTTCACAGCCAAGGACGTGAACTAGCATACAATGTATGGAAATTCATGTCAGAAGAGGCTGTAAATGGAATATCAATTCCATTGAAAAGTGTGTGTGCAAGAGTACTGGCTGCCACTGGTATTTCAAAGCGAACCTTGGCAAGAATCAGGAAAGAAGGAAAGAATATTGACGCAGGAGCAGCAGCTTCTTTCTCCACTCCGGGAAAATCACGACCGAAGAAGAAGATTGTTGCAGCTGTAGATAATTTTGATGAGGAAGTCATAAGGAGACTCATCTATAATTTCTACGCTACACATAAGCAGAGGCCGACTCTGAAATCACTTCTTCCTATAGTTCATGAAAACACAAGTTTTCGAGGAGGGAAGACTTCGTTAAGACAGATCCTGTTGAAGCTGGAATTCAGGTACACAACATAATACACTATTTCTTTGTTTCCATAAAGCTAATTGTATTTGTAATATTGTGTTGTTGTTACTACATCTTTCAACGTTACCTTTTGCATTTTAATAGATGGAAGAAAACTTCCGACAACCGTCAAGTAATTATTGAACGCAGAGAAATGAGAGCTTTGAGAATTGCGTACCTGAGAGCTATACACAAGTTCCGAGAGGATGGAAGACCAATTATATACATAGATGAAACTTACTTGCACAGTTCTCACACTACAACTCATGAGTGGACTGACAGCAGTACAGAAGGTCTTAAAGCTCCAATGAACAAAGGGCAACGCCTAATCATCGTCCATGTAGGTGAAGTAATTAATAAATTAACATTTTGAAAACAATAACATTTTGTTATTATACGAATATTATCATTTATAAAATATAATTGACATTTTTCTTATACTGTACTGTTTTTTTTTTTTTTTTTTTTTTTTTAAATTTCAGGAGGTGAAAATGGTTTTGTTCCTAATGCCCTCTTAATATTTAAATCGGGATTAAAAACAGGGGACTATCACCACGATATGAATTCAGAAAACTTTACGAGGTAATTTATTTAAGTGCCGTATTTCAATATAATTTCATTTTAAAAGTAAAATCAGCAATAATTAATTTCTGAAACTAAGAAGATCTTATAATTTATTATATATTTGAATTGCCTGGGAGAGAATATTACCAAATACAATTAGAATATTAAATTTATTTTATTATTAGTTTATTATATAATCATTATTTTAAATTATTTTTTGTGTCATCATTCTTTTAGGTGGTTGGAAACAATGCTCATTCCGAATCTCCCTCCCAACGCAGTTATTGTGCTTGACAACGCATCCTACCACAATGTACAAGACAATAGACCACCTACTGCTAAAAGCAGAAAAGATTCAATTAAACAGTGGTTAGATTCTCACGGCATTCGTTACGCGGACGATGCCACAAAAATCGAGTTAATTGAACTTGTTAAACTTCACAAGCCCAGATACAAAACTTTTTCTATTGATAGTATTTTGGCACGACATGGACATGTTACTATTCGTCTGCCTCCCTATCATCCAGAGCTAAATGCGATTGAAAAAATCTGGGGTATTGTGAAAAACTGGGTGGCGCAAAATAACGTCACATTTAAGCTCGATGACGTCAGAAGACTAGCAGAAGAAAAATTTTCTTCTATCACGAAAAAAGAATGGGTATCAGTGTGTGATCATGTGAAGAAAGTAGAGAACAATTACATTGAAAGTTAGCACGTGATGGACAATATTTTGGAAAATATTTCCATTAACATAGGGATATCTGATTCCAGCTCAGATCAGTCATCTGATTCTGACGGAGAAGAATACGAAGATGGTATAGCGGGCGTACTTCCACTACCTTCGGATTCTGAGTAGGAAAGTACTGAGGTAAGACGAATGTTTTTAGAAAGAGATGAAACGAAAGTGCCCGCGCTCTGAGCTTGAGAACCGTAACCCAAACAACCCCCACTCCTCTACCCTGCTGGCCGGCAATTTAAAACTTCGCGCATGTTGGTGCCATAACATCTCGTCTCAGCTCTACTCACTAACTGGCTTTTTACTCAAAACCACGCGCCACAAACGCTGGCACTGGCTGTAATGGCGACATTTACACATGTCCAACGAAATTTTCGAAACCAGGAATCACAATTAAATTTAATAGTTTTAATAATTACACAAGATTTTTTATTAGAAATGTATAGAGAATATTTTACGAATTAAGCACTTATGTTTTGATCTTTAAGTAAGGTAAATATTGTCGAACTGTCCAATTTTAATTGATTAGCTATTGATATTATTGCCATCTCAATGAATAATTAATTTTAGTCATTAATAATAATAACTTAATCATTTTAATTAGTAATTTTTGTAATGAATAATTGAGGACAATGGATAATTAATGATCGGCCTAATTCGTAATTAATTTTAATTAATAGTTCAATTAATCTTTCATTGGTTCTTTTGTAGTTACTGGCAGACAAACTGACACGACTAGAAGCATTGACGCTTTTCGTGAAGTGTCAAAAGTGAGCTTCATAATAATACCAAATGAAGGTTCTAAATAAGAGACACTATCTCTTAATAGGACCCATAGGTATCTCTTATTAGGGAACGGAGTAAATAAAAATTAAATAATACCCAAGGTCATAAATTATTATCTTTCTTATTAGCAATCTACCTCAGTATATGCAACATTTTGCCAGCAATTTTATAAAATTAACAATAAATTTGATGTAGCTTACATTAACTGCTGTTCTATTCCTCAAGAAAAACCAGTAAAAAGTTCAAAGTATAAAAAATTACTTTGCTTGCTCTCAGCTTCGTTGCTTATTGTCAACCGAGGTTAGACAAAGAACACGATGTCTTAGAAGCACAAACATTGATTTACCATAATTGTCGAGAGATGGCAAATTATACCGGAGTAGTTAACAATGTATATCTTATTAGGACCCTGTCTCTTATTTGGGTACTTTACCTTAGGTTTTAACCGTTAAGGGTTAAGTTAATTTAAGGTTAATAAACCTTTTGCTTGGAATTAAATTTTATTCATGTCTACTGTATGTATATTTAACAGAGAGTGGTTCACCCAACTCAGATAGTTGTGGAAGGGGTTCGCGAGTGGAAAAACGTTGGGAATCGCTGCACTAGAGGAACAATACCTACAGAAAGCCGGGACGAATGGATGATGCCATTGACGAAGTAATAATTAATTTTGAACCAAGCAAGAAATACGATGACGATGATGGCAGCAATGATAGCGATATGGATTATGTATAATTGTAAATTAATGTAAATTCAAATAATAAGCCTGTAAAATATTGTTATAAGGATATGTACATATTAGCTGTAGGTTTAAGTCATGTAGGCCTATACAGTGTGTTAAAAAAGTATCCATTATTTTAGGAGGTGCTAGTATGCATCAAAACAAAAAATAATGTCTAATAAACATGGGTCGTACAACACATACATTCTCAGATCTGAACACTTGTTTGTAGGAAGTGCTCAATGTGACGTCCATTCATGGCAATGCATTCCTCTGCCAAGACCGTCTCTAATACTCAGACCTTAATGTAGGTATCAATAGTGGCCAAAATGGCGCCGGTAGCGGTCCAAGCATGTTTACCACGTGGTTTTATTATCATGTTTTCTTGTATAAGTCTGTTGTGAAATGGGCCGTTCGTGTTGTGTACCGGGTTATAACTCTAATAGTGGATCTGAGTCTCATATTTCAGAGTGTAAGTTCCCGAAAAATACAATGTTACTACGCGACAAATGGTTCAGGTGCATTGTGACAATTTCCAAGTTAAGGAAATTACAGTTTGTTTTTGTTTAGTCAACTGTCCGAAGACAGGTCTGAACCTCACAAATGATACCAAGAAGCCACCACTTATGAGGCAACTAAGCCAAGAAATAAGGGACAAGGTGGCCAGTTCTTATCCTCCTAAAGTGATAATGTTACACATAAATATTTTGAACTTAGATTAGTTATTGGGAAAGATATTTTTCCTATCGTAAATGGTAATGTTTTTCGTATTCCTCGGGAAATTTCGAATCTTACCCATCATGCCTAAAGAATCATAGCCTATTTCCTAACCAACTTTCATACCGTAATGTCAGTCATTCTAGTGCCCAGAAAGAATCCACAGCAACGTAAAGGGGAACAGATGGAGAGAGAAGAAGAATTTTTCAGGGAATGGTGTGAAAGGGACATTATTAGTACTTTTGATCAGTTTCAAAGTGATGTTCAGGAAAGAAGTGGGTTTCATTAATGACTGTTGTTTAAGGTGACTATGTTATTTTCTTAAATATGAAAGATGACAGTGTAGAAGAAATTCCATCATTAATAACTATACAATGGTGTTGAACGAGGGAAAACATTTCAGACCAATTATCGAGAAAAGTGAAAAGAAGTCATAAAGAGAATAAATCTTCTCGGGTTCTCAGCCAGGTGAGTTGGAGATTAGCTTCCAAGCTTTCGACGGCTAGCTCTGCCATCTTCTTCAGGGACCACGTCTAGCCGGTATATATGCAAAAGTAGGGCTTCCCGCTGCGGGCCAATCAGGAGCTAGTTCCTAGTCCCGACCGCCAGGCGCATTCTGGTTGGTGGACACGTCAGCCAATCAGGAGCCACTTGCTGGTCCCGACTGTCTGCCGTGTGCTGGTGGTCTAAGCGTATTGATGGCAGGTTTCCATGCCGTACTCAGCTGTAGACCCCCGTCTCTGTTGAAATTATTGCCATCTAGCTGGATTTCGATGGCTTCCTTGATAACTAAGTCCCAGTAACCTGATGTCTTGTCCAAGATGGTGGTGGCGCTGAAATCTATCTTGTGGCCAGTTTCTAGGCTGTGTTGGGCTACTGCAGACTTATCAGGATAATATAGTCTTATGCTGCGTTGGTGTTCCTTGCAACGTTCCATAATAGTTCGTCCCGTCTGCCCGATGTAGCATTTCCCACACTCACAAGGTATTCTGTAGACACCAGGTGTCCTGAGACCAAGGTCGTCCTTAACTGGTCTCAGCAAGTTCTGGATCTTTGTGGGCGGCTTATGGATGGTTTTAATCCCGTGTTTTCTTAGCATTCTGCTAATTTTGCCCGAGATGGGGCCGTAGAACGGGATATATGCCATGCCCTTTGTCTCCTCTTGTTCCTCGGCAGGTGGTTTGTCCGAAAAGGCCCTTCAGAGGGCCAAGCCGATTTCCCTGTTGCCGAAGTTGTTCTGTAGGAACGTCTTACGTAGGTGACAGATCTCAGAAGGGAGACTCTCTTTGTCCGAAATCCCTCTCGCCCTGTGTAGAAGAGTCGACAGGACCGTTCGTTTCTGTGCCGGATGGTGGTGGCTGTGTCCATTGAGATATAGATCGGTATGAGTCGGTTTCCTGTATACTCTGTGACCCAGTGTGCCATCTGACTTCCTGGAGATGAGAATGTCTAAGAAGGGGAGACATCCGTCTTTTTCCACCTCTTTCGTGAACTGGATGTTCGGGTGGATATTGTTCAGGTATTCTTGGAACTCCTGAAGTTTTTCTTCTCCATGAGGCCAGACGACCAAAGTGTCATCTACATAGCGGTAGAAGTGAGCTGGTTTCAGGGGCGCGTTCTCCAGGGCTCTGTGCTCGAAGTCTTCCATGTACAAATTGGCTATGGCGGGTGACAGAGGTGAGCCCATGGCTACCTTAGTATGTGGTACCTAAGAGGTTACGTCCAATTTCGGCTTCCCCTTCAAAATTCTCTAGAGCTCCTTCAGGGGAGCAGCGTAACCCGGAGTGAGACTAGTGGCCAACAGGCTTGGAGCTCACATATTTAGTTTTGTACAGCCCCCAACCCACTTGCAAGGACGCGTTTTGCGTACCTTTTAAATTTTCCTCCCAATTCTCCTTCGATTTTTCGATTTTCGATTTCGTCCCATGGGGGTTTGTGGCACTGTCCCATCTCCGTAAACTTCAAGTTGTCCAAAACCAGGTGATTCGACTCATTACCCATCTCCCCCGAGTCGCCTCGAGAAGAAAGTTCCATGATGAACTAGAGTTGCCAACCATAGACGAGTTCATTGCTCGACTGGCTAGGAACCTGTATGCGGAAGCTCGTGCTAACCCCAACCCGCTCATATCTGGCCTCGGCCAGTATGATCCTAGGTTACGGCGTAGACACCAGACAGGTCCATTAGCTATACTATTGAGACAGGAGGACAGGGAGGCTGGCGTTACTCCCAGGTTTTGGTAGCCACGACTCAACTCCATGAGACTCCTTGGATAGTGCAACCGCTTTAAAATGACCTTGTCTTAACTGGGCTAAACAAAATCCCTCCCTAACAATATCTACTTTTGTTGATCCATGGAACTATCATAGAGCCAATTGGCTAGTATATATCCATCGATTCATAGAGTCATTCAACCTAAGAGCCAACTGGCTAGTCTCTGATAATGAGACAACTCATCCTGCCTAAGGTTTTTCCGTGGTTTTCCTAAGGCGCTAAGACAAATGTCGGGATGACCCTAAAAGAAATGGGCCACGGACCTGCACCCATATCCCCATTAATCTCCCTAATTACTTATATTAATCAACTAATTACATCTCTCCCCCTCTTCGTAATTGAGCCATCATATAGCCAAATGGCTTGTCTCAAAATTGAGACGATTCAACAAGGCTCATGACAACAATCACATCCTACATAATAGCCAAATTGGCTAGTCTCTTATACATGAGACAACTCATCTCGCCTAAGGTATTCCGTGGTTTTCCTCAGGCGTAAGACAAATGTCGGGATGAGCCCTATAAGAAATGGGCCACGGACCTATATGCCTTTCCCCATACATATTCCACCCTTATTATAAACGATGTATGCCCTAGTTCAGATAATATAAATAGTCTATTAAATATACGAGGTCACTTAATAAGTCGCAAATTGAAAGGACAGGGACCTCTCAAATTGCAGATTAGATTTCACGGCGCTTCTTCCGACGGCCTTCACATGCTTTGTCATCGAACAACAGATGACGGCGTCTTGCCATTCTAACGGCAAACACCAGCCAACTCCTCCTCGCCCCGTTCCGTGATCAGTTGATCAATGTCAGCCCCCCTCGCGTATGTGGTACCTAAGAGGTTACGTCCAATTTCGGCTTCCCCTTCAAAATTTTCTAGAGCTCCTTCAGGGGAGCAGCGTAACCCGGAGTGAGACTAGTGGCCAACAGGCTTGGAGCTCACATATTTAGTTTCGTACAGCCCCCAACCCACTTGCAAGGACGCGTTTTGCGTACCTTTTAAATTTTCCTCCCAATTCTCCTTCGATTTTTTCGATTCGTCCCACATCACTTCGTCCCTGAAGAAGTTGGCAGAGCTAGCCGTAGAAAGCTTGGAAGCTAATCTCCAACTCACCTGGCTGAGAACCCGAGAAGAGTTATTCTACATCAAACGCCGGGAAAGCCTCAAGTCATACAAGTCATAAAGAGTTAGGTCTAAGCCTAAAAGTGACAAAACATAAACAATTGAAACTCAAGACAAATTAGGTTAAGGACCTTAGGTTGTCAACATCCATCTATTAAAAATATAACATATAAGCTGATTATTATTATTAGTATTAGTATTATTATAATTAGACTATCATTATTATTATTATTATTATTATTATTATTATTATTAGTAGTAGTAGTAGTAGTAGTAGTAGTAGTAGTAGTAGTAGTAGCAGTAGTAGTGGTGGTGGTAGTAGTAGTAGTAGTAGTAGTAGTATTTGTGGTAGTAGTAGTAGTAGTTGTATTAGTAGACCTTGTAGGCCTAATATTGGCTGACCTTGTTTAATTGTGGTATTGATTTTGAGTATGTGTTGGGAGCAGTTTTGTTCAAAATAAAACAAAATAAGTTATATAGTATTTGTGAAAACTATATTTCATATCTAATAACTGATAACAGGGATGAATGTATACATTTAATAGCATATTAGTGACTCTCAAGTCGTACAAGGAATTGTCACTTGTATACCCTTGTAAATTCGTGTTTGATAAAATTCTAAATGCAGAAAAATGTGATACATTGGTAGAAAATGTATTGACACTAAAAGATTTGAAGTCTTTATTCATTAACGCTTCAACGCATACGTTCCCAATTCGTTATAATATATTTGAAAAAGTCTTATCATTATTTTAGAACTAGAATATATTTATTGTTAAGAAAATTGTCTGTTATAGCAAATGCACGACAATAATTTGCTAAATGTGGCGGTCGAAATGTTGGTGTGAGAATTGCACTAGAAAATTGCTGATGTTATCCCTATTGAAATGGACATAACATAAATAATAAAGTGTTATCTCTCATGAGTCATTTCACTATGACAATAATGTTTATTAATTCTTGTCTCCTCTGTGTTCAATAAACTACAACAACATCTATGATATCGCCTTTAAATCACCATCGTTCTAGCATTACTGCTTACGCTTCTGTGTCGAGCAAGGAGTAAATATGGCTGCCGCCGTCGAGAATGCGGTACTCTCTATATACACTGCTCTGCTGAAGACCTCTGATAAGCGCTCCCTGCGGAGGCCAACAGTACTATGAATCGTTCCCTAAAAAACGTGGCGGTCTATAGTACCGCGACCCTCCGCAAGGAGTGCTTATCAAAGGTACACTGCAACGAGTTGGTACATGTATTATATTTCTCAGATACATCAATATTTAATGTAAACATTTCGCTATAGGTTTTGTAAAAAGCTGATTTATAAATGAAAAAGTAGTAATTAAGACTTTAAAATTTCCAAAAATGTCTCATTCCCTCGGATTTAAATGAAATGTACCGTAAATCATAATATTCGTTGCTGGATAATTAAACCCTCTCAATACAGGTACCGTTGCCGCAGAGAATTATAAGATAAGACGGACTGAGCATAAGCGAAGTATCTGTATTAATATAACCTATACTTAGGAACGAGAAACCAGGTCTCCACATGTACGCGGCGCCCCCCCCCCTCTTCATCCGGACAACGGGCACGGTATCAAGGTCACTCTTTCGGACCTTATGAGGACCAGTATTTAATATGAATACTACCCTTCATACAGACCTCAACCGGATTGGACCACGTAGGACCAATCAGATGCCAGAAGGAGAACCTGCGACCTATCACAGCAAGTACTCCCCCCCATCGAGACTACTATATATATAAGTACTGGCAGACTATTTCCTTATCCAACAACTGCTCTGAAGATGGCCACAACATAGCGGTCGAAACGTCAGCCAATAACACCAAGACAACGCGGTAGAAGCCCTGAAGCTTATCCACACACCATGTACACCAGCCGCGGAAGCCTACGCGAACATCTGTATTAATAAGTTTGTACCATCAAGAGTTTAGTATTCATTGTGTTTATAGGGCCTACTCCAATATTCTTTTCATTAATGCGTAGGGCTCTTTTTGTTAACAAAGAGGAAAGTTAGCACTTGCATCACACACAATTTGTCATTATTGTTCGAAATAATGTAAGAACAGTTTTATTCTGCAAAGCCTCTGCTTAGTTGCGAGACACGTGTGAGATCAATGCTTGTTTCAAATTATATTAGACTACACGATGTCTCCATCACGCGACAATATTTGTTTCAAACTATATTAGACTGTCATGATGTCTCCATCACGCGAAAAGAAGTGTACCTAGCTGTGGCTTCTGTTGTTTCTTATAACAATGTTAATCGTAAGTATCTTATCGTTTCAATAAATGCGGTGAGTTATGATCATGAGTAACATTCTATTAGTGTCATTCTTTAATTATTATGTTGCATGCTAAGAGATTATTTGTAGTTTTAATAATTTCAGTTTTCATAAGTTCCCTGTGTTAATTCCAATTTCAAATGAATTTTTCTCAGTAACTTAATTACTGGATTTTTTTTTTTTTTTAATTTTCGCCACTACCTTTCCTATATTTTACTCCTATTAGTTACATACGTCGTCTCTCTTGAAATCACCTGGTGAGCACTGAATTACATAATTTCATATTAGGTTAGATTAGCTGTACGGTAATTAAATTTGTGACGAAGTCAAAAAATTATTTATTTTTCTTCTGCCGATTAAATTCATCCGTCTTTAGGTGCTTTGCTTTGGTTGCATCGGGTATAGCTTGTCATTTAATATCTGGGCTATATTTAGTGAAACTAATAAAACATAGATCTACAGCTGTTATAAAACGTAAAGTTTTGTGTGTATTTTACTTTTTACTTATTAACATAGTCTTAATATGTAGCTCAATTCACAATAATACCAACTACATCACAGTCATTTCCTACAACATCCGAGCCACGCCCCTTTGTTTTGACTAACCGAAACATGGCGGACCAATGTTCAATTGTCTTCAACTTTCTGAGGTCTTTGTCCTCTCTATAGTATCTTAACTCGTTGGAAAAATTTGGACCGCAGCGGCGGCCATCTTTTTTCTGTATTAAGGTCTGGGTATTGGAGACGGTCTTGCCTCTGACCTTCGGCGTAAGAATCACGCACTCTTTGAAATTGACCTGGTTGTTCTTCATAAAAAAAAGTCTAGGGTATTTAGGTTTGGGGAACTTACAGGCTAAGGTGTGGGGCCTTCCCTATCAATTCAGCGATCCCGAAAAGTCAGCGTCACGTGTTCACGCACATTGCGGAGAAAATGTGCTGGTATGTCATCATGCATGAACCATATCTATAGTTTTTGCTGTAATGGCACATATTCCAGCAAGGTAGGCAATACGTTAATAATAAAGTCCTGATAGCGGACCCCAGTTAATATCTGTGGTAGCACGTATGGTCCTTAATCTATCGCCAAGAACGCCTGCCCATACGTTGATTGAGAATCGGTGCTGATGATTTATTTCTTCAACTGCATGGCGATTTTCATCAGCCCACATATGCTGATTACGAAAATTCACAACACCATCTCTGCTGAATCCCGCTCATATCCGCAACGAAACTTTTGTTTTCAGTATTCCTTGCGACTTATCAGTATTCCTCCACTACGGTATGATTATCTGGTAGTCTGCTGTATTGTAGGACAGAAAAATGCATTGCCATAAATGGACGCTGGTATAGCGCTGGCTTTCAATGCTCGAGGTTGCTGGTTCGATCCCGGCCGAGATCGATGGCATTTAAGTGTGTTTAAGTGCGACAAGCTCAGGTCAGTAGATTTACTGGCATGTAAAAGAACTCCTGCGGGGTAAAATTCCGGTAACGGTGATATAACCTCTGCAGTTGCGAGCGTCGTTAAATAAACCATAATTAAACAAAAATTTAAATGGACGTCACATTGAGTACCTCCTATGAACAAGTGTTCAGATCTCATAAAGTATGTGTTGTAGGACCCAAGTTTATTACACATTGTTTTCTTGTTTTGATGCATACCATAACCTCCTAAAATACTGGATAATTTTTTTAACATTCTGTATATTGTAGCCTATAGAAAAAGCTGTAGTAATTCCGCCATTGCCGGTCCCCAGCCCGGATGAGAGTGGAGGAGGGCACACACGATTATATTTAAATACTTACTCATTACAGGCTAATTAAGACCTGCTACGAAACCATGTTCTCCTCTCAAAACCGGAGTGTCGTGAGATGATGATGTCTGTATTGAACCAAGTTCATTTACAGTAGAGAGCCGTAAAGTGAAAGAACCAACGTTTTCTGAAAAGAATCACGTTACCCGAGGGAGGGGCATCCTTGCCATGCCGTTACGTTGATGAGTACATGCCGCACCGAGCAGTTCGAAAGACAGACTTAGGCCTGGTTTCTTCAACATTTGTTAAAATGCACCAACTTAGCGTTAATTAACTGCAAGTTAAAAGTATGAATTGCTGTTAAGAATATTGCGTTTCATCAACTTTACATTTCATATTTTAACATTTTGTTTGTTAACTCTCTGTTAAGACCAGAGATTCTAGAGTTAACCATAACCTATAACCTATATAGGCTCACTTCTGTTTTCTGAACTCTGAAAATTGCGATTCTCGCTTGTTTCCGTTGTTTGATTCAGAGAGGATAGAAGTCGGAGATTCTTCACAGCGTTCCAGAAGATGGGACAGCCGCTGAGATAATGGCGGCCCTGGAGGGACGTTATGGCGACCATCAACTTGCTGCAGCATTTAGGACCCAACTAAAAACGAGGGTCCAAAAGTCAGGCGAGTCCCTACAAGAATTCGCGATGGCGGCGGAACAACTGGCCCATAAGGCCCTCAGGGGCCTACCTAATGATTTCATAGCTGGAGAGGCGGCCTACACCTTCGGCAGGGGGGTTCGAGACCCCGAAATCAGACAACAGCTACTCCTGGTAGAGCATCGTACCATCAACGCAGCTCTGGCGGCGGCCCTCAGGATGGAGGCAGCAAAGTTGACGGCGAACGTCTCGACGTCGCACCGGATTAGGAGCGTCGCGGCGGCCGACGTCGAGGAGCGTCAACCGAAGTCACCCGACCGCCGAAGACGAGGAGTGCCTACCTGCTGGTCCTGTGGCGAACCTGTACAACTGAGGAGGGACTGTGACCGATCTGGTCACAAACAGGAAAACTAAAAGGGGCCGATGCGATGAGGGGCACGTCGGCGCCGTCATCACCATCCCCTCGGCTGATCTTGAAGACGGTTAACAAAAGATGCGACGATGGGCTGATTGCTGACGGATGGATAAGAGGCCGCCCATGCAGAGTACTGGTAGACACCGGGGCGTCGCTCACTATCGCCAGACCGGAAGTCGTGCGTGGCCTACCTGGGAAGACGCCGCTGCGCCGGTATGAGCTACGTACTGCCTCAGGTGAGAACCTGCCCATCCAGAAAGAGGTTTTCCTGGACTTGACCTTGGGAAAGAGGAGACTAGAGATGTGGGTGTTCGTCGCCAACATCACTGAAGAAGTCATCCTGGGACTCGACGCCATGCGGATCTTAGATGCAACGGTGGACGTCCGGCGCCGTATCCTCCGTTTTGGTCAGGATGAAGTGTTCCTGAGGGACGTCGTAGACCAACCCATGGCCAGCAGACTCACCTTGGAGAATCATGTGACAATCCCGGCAGGCTGCGAGATGGTGGTGACGGCAAGACTGGACGGACAACCTAAGAGAAACCTGCTCCTCGATTCGCATACAACTCCCATAGATGGGGTTTATGTGGCCAGATCCCTACTCCCGAATCAGAAGGTGGTACCGGTGAGGGTCCTGAATGTCACCAATCGGAACAAGGAAGTGCCTAGTGGAACTGTACTAGGTAACGTCGAGCCGGTTGTGTCTGTGACGTCGCTGGCAGATAACGAGGAATGTCACGGACCACGTCCAGATCTAGACCCATCTCTGAAAAAGCTGGCTCGAGAATTGGCGGAGAATTTAAGCAAAGGAGAAAGAAGACAAGTCCACGACCTACTGATAGAATTTCAAGACGTGTTCAGTCTGTCTGAAAACGACTACGGGAGAACGGAGAAAGTTCAGCATCGACATCGGAAATGCTCGCCCAATCAGACAACCTCCTCGACGCGTCCCTCTAGCTAAACAGAGGGAAATTGACAGCCAATTGGAGGGCATTAAAGCAAGAGGGGTCATCGAGGAATCCGACAGCACTTGGTCATCACCTGTGGTGCTGGTGAAGAACAAGAATGGGGACCTGCGTTTCTGCGTGGACTACAGAAGACTGAATGACGTCACCAGGAAAGACTGCTTTCCCCTTCCACGAATTGACGACACCTTGGACACCCTGGCCGGAGCAGAGTGGTTCTCGACGTTCGATCTCAAGTCAGGATACTGGCAGGTGGCGCTACATCCTGAGGACAAGGAGAAAACGGCATTCTCTACAGGCCAGGGACTATGGCAGTTCGCCGTTATGCCGTTCGGCCTCTGCAACGCCCCGGCTACATTCCAGAGACAAATGGAGTCCGTAATGAGAGGCCTGACATACGACACATGTTTGCTGTACCTTGATGACGTCATCGTGGTGGGCAAGACTTTCAGCGAACAGCTGTTGAACCTGAGGAAAGTGTTCGAGAGACTGCGACAAGCCAGGCTGAAGTTGAACCCGAAGAAATGTCATCTGTTCCAGAAGAAGGTCAGCTATATGGGGCACGTAGTAGGGACGAACGGAGTGGCCACGGACCCGGAGAAGCTACAAGCCGTCAGAGGATGGCCGAGACCGAGGGACAAACAGGAGTTGCGCCGCTTTCTCGGCCTCTGCACTTTTTAAAGAAGGTTCGTAGCTGGCTACGCCAACATCGCTAAGCGTCTAACCCAGCTGACCGAGGAGAAACGACAATTCAAGTGGACGGACGAGGCGGAGTCATCCTTCCTGTCACTGAAAGAGGCGCTCTGCACTGCTCCTGTACTGGGATATCCCATCCCTGGAAGGAAGTTCACGCTCGACACGGACGCTAGCAACGTAGGCATCGGCGGAGTACTCTCTCAGGAACAGGACGGGCAAGAGAGAGTGATTGCCTACTTCAGCCGAACATTGTCCAAGGCTGAGAGGAACCACTGCGTGACCCGTAGAGAACTTCTTGCTATTGTGGAAGCCCTGAAGCATTTCCACAAATATTTGTATGGCCAGGAGTTCCATCTGAGGACAGACCATTCTGCACTCACCTGGCTATTGGGCTTCAAGAATCTGGAGGGGCAGACCGCCCGTTGGGTTCAACGACTGCAGGAGTACAACTTCACCTCCGAACACCGACAAGGTAAGAAACATTCCAACGCTGATGCCTTATCACGACGCCCGTGCCCGGATGGCTGTAAACACTGCCTGAAAGTAGAAGAGCGGGATGGCGCCCACGCAGTCCGAGCAATTGCCGCCCAGCCGAGCCCAGGATGGGATAACGCCGCCATAAGGAGGGAGCAGCTGGAGGACCCAAACATTGGACAGCTACTACGTGATGTGGAGTCCGGCCAGAGACCAGTATGGGCCGATAACGCCAACCGTAGCACCACTTACAAGAGCTACTGGGCCCAGTGGGAATCCTTCACTGTCAAGGACGGTATCCTGAAGAGGATTTGGGAGTCGGCCGATGGAAGGACCCACATAGAACAACTTGTCCTGCCCAGGAGCAAGGTGAAGGAAGTGCTGGAGGAGACTCATGCTGGAGTGACTGGAGGCCACCTGGGAGCCAACAGGACGCTGGACAAGTTAAGGCAGAGGTTCTATTGGTTGCATCAGAGAACCGACACGGATCAATGGTGCCGAAGATGCGACACCTGTGCAGCCAGTCGCGGACCAAGGACCCGCAGCAGGGTAGCCATGCAGCAGTACAACGTGGGAGCTCCTTTTGAGAGGATCGCCATCGACGTTGCTGGACCGTTCCCGGTCACGGATCGCGGGAACTGCTACCTGCTAATCGCCATGGATTACTTCACAAAATGGCCAGAGGTGTACGCAATTCCCAACCAAGAGGCTTCGACGGTGGCCGACGCGCTGCTTGACAACTTCATCTGCCGATTCGGGGTGCCCCGGGAATTGCATAGCGATCAGGGGCGCAACTTCGAATCCAACCTGATGGGAGAATTGCTCGAGCGTCTGGGGGTGCATAAAACCAGGACCACTCCCCTCCACCCACAGTCCGACGGCATGGTGGAACGATACATCAAAACCGTGGAGGAGCACCTCCGGAAGGTGGTGTCCAACCATCAACGAGACTGGGATGCCAGAGTCCCACTGTTCCTCTTGGCGTACAGAGCTTCGGTCCACGATACAACAGGGATGACACCGGCAAACATGGTCTTCGGGAGAGAGAGAGCTGCGCCTGCCCTGTGATCTGCTGTTTGGCACGCCACCCAGCGCCGACCAGCCAGCAACTGACTAAGTGGCAGAACTCACCGAGAAGTTGAATGGAGTTCACCAACTGGCCAGAGAGCACCTCAAGATGGCCAGCGACAGGATGAAAGTGCGCTGCGACAGATTAGCCAACTCTGCAGGAGGGCGACCTGGTGTGGCTGTATCGACCTACCAGGACCAAAGAGAAATTACCAAAGCTGCAGCGTGCCTGGGATGGACCATACCGCGTGGTGACCCGGATCAACGACATGGTGTACCGCATCCAGCGACAACCTCGAGGGAAGATGATGGTGGTGCATCTGGACCGATTAGCAGCCTACCAAGGGACTGCCCGAGACGAGCAGTCCTAAGGAGGGAGCAATGTGACAGCGACGTGAGATTCGAACTCACGACCAGCGTCCCGCAAGAAAGCAGATCGCACAGGCTCCACGGAACATTGAGTGACGTCGCGCGGTGGAGAGAAGAGAGAGGGTGTATTACGTCAACGCGACGAGTTTGCGCGCGTATCTGGTCCTAGTAGAGAGGAGAGGGCTCTGGATTTCTCTGGAGTGCCATCTCTAGAGACGCGTGGAACCTTCGAGGCTACGTCGCTGTGGTTATAAATTACGGACGCGAAGGAACGGCAGCAGTTTGCAGTTTTCAGTTATTCAGTCAGTGAGTAAGCCAGAGCAAGCCAGCCAGTCAAGCCAAACGAAGTTCGACTCGAGTGTGCGTCCGCATCTGCGTCA
Source organism: Periplaneta americana (assembly GCF_040183065.1). NCBI lineage: Eukaryota > Metazoa > Arthropoda > Insecta > Blattodea > Blattidae > Periplaneta > Periplaneta americana. The sequence continues at coordinate 79,912,368 of NC_091122.1, read as the reverse complement.
GCATCCGAAGGCCTGAGTTCGAGTGCAGTGGATCGCAGTTGGAGGGACCTGAGTTCCAGTGCAGTGTACCGCAGTTGGAGGGACCCGAGTTCGAGTAGAGTGAACTGTCTCTGAAGGTCTGTGGTTCGAGATACTGTGGATTCGAGTGACTGAGATAGAAGAACTGTGAACTGAGAACTGATAGTTCTGATTTATAAATAGTGCTTTGTAAATATTAGTTAAGATTAACAGTTCATTGTTGTTCGTACTAGTCCAAGTAAATTGTCATTGTCGTCGGTGGAGTGCTATAACGAATACGGTGTTGAGTGAAAATCCAATTGTTGACGAGAGCGTTTAAGGCGAATTGTAGAAAGGAATTATTGTTGTGACGAATAAATTACATTGTTGTTACTAATAAAATTTACAATACATTACTTATATACACACGAAGTATCACTTTATGTCCACTTATTAGCAAGTTTCTGGCTGCCATCTTGTCTTCTCGAGGAACGTCTCGAACGAACGGATAAACAGAGAACTCTGGATTTTTTTTTTTCATTGATTGATTGTTCATAAGTACCAGGTCGAAATTGACCCTTTCCTTTTAGAAGAAGTGTAGGAGATCATATGACAAGTTAGAAATTAAAATATTTCAAGGCAACATAACTCTACAAATAGCAGAGTGTGCATATTGATAATGTAATGTATGAGGAACCGGTATATTTTTACTTATTAGTGGATTTGGATGGTTGTGGAGGGATGTTAGAAATTTTGTACGAAGGGTTTTGATATAAGCTGAGAAGTACAGTATGCCAAGATCGTCGTACAGTTGGCTATTTCGGAAGAGATAGTCCGCTCCAGTGATGGTTCGACAGATGGCTCGTTGAAGTCCGTCTAGTCGTTGAAGATGTCGCGGATTTGCTTGAGCCCATATTTCACAACAGAATGTCATGTAGGATCGAATTAAAACTTTGTACAACATGGTTTTGACATTTAAAGATGCATAGCTCTTGAAAAATGGGTAAAGAAGCATACGTGGTGTGTCTAAAAAGTTCGGTGAATGGTGTCATATCTGAACGGCAACTTAGCGCATGTGCTTGCGCATGCGCATGGTTCAGCAGAGACTTGGGGAGAATCGATACACAGCATGCAATGCATGTGACTGGCAGTGTAAACAGACTGCGACCAGTTGAACGTAGTCAGTGTGAGAGGAAGTGTCACAGCGCAATGAAGCAACGTATAAACATCAAGTTCTGCTACAAATTGGGGAAGACTGCAACGGAGACACATGGAATTCTGGTGCAGGTGTACGGGAAGGAAGCCGTGAGCAGAAAATGTGTTTACGAATGGTTTAAACGCTTCCGTGAAGGGAAGGAAACAATTGAGGATGAGCCACGTTCAGGTCGGCCATCGACAAGCAGAACCCCAGAAATGATCGAGAAAGTGCGACAAATGCTGGCACAAGATCGGCGACTGACTCTAAGATTGATTTCGGAGGAATTGGACATTAGCAAGGACACGTTGCACACCATCGTCCGCGATGATTTGGGTAAGCGGAAGATCTGCTCCCGATTTGTGCCGCACAAGCTCACAGACGAGCAGAAAGCAAAACTGATGGAAACTTCTGGTGATTTCATTTCCATGTGTGACCAGGATCCATTGCTTCTGAAAACCATCGTCACGGGAGATGAGACCTGGTTCTACCAGTTCGATCCGGAATCAAAACGGCAATCGATGTCATGGTGTTCACCGACTTCCCCGCGACCAAAAAAAAAAACCGTCTGCAAAAATCCACGGTGAAAACACTGTTGATCGCCTTCTTCGACAACAACGGCATCATCCACAAGGAATTTGTTCCTGCTGGTCAAACCATTAATGCTGCTTTTTACCAGTCCGTTTTGAAGTGTTTGCTACAGCGTATCCGGCGGGTTCGGCCAGAGTTGCACAGGACTGGAAAATGGATGCTGCTCCATGACAATGTCCCTGCACACTGTGCGATCCGTGTGCGCCAATTCCTGGCTCAGAAGATGGTAACTGTTCTCGAACATCCTCCGTACTTCTCTGATCTGGCTCCTCCGGACTTCATTCTGTTCCCCCGCTTGAAGGCGGCCATGAAATGTGAACGTTTTGCGGACATGAATGCCATCAAAGATCGTGTGACAGGCGTTCTAGGATCGATTCCACAGGACACCTTTGCTGATAGTTTCCAGAAGCTGTACGAATGTTGTCAAAAGTGTGTTGTAGCGGGTGGCGACTATTTGAAGGGCAATGAAGAAAATTTGTTTGTATCTTAGTTTTGTTTGTTTTCTGATAGCATTCACCGAACACAGATCGCACAATGTGCAGGGGCATTGTCATTGAGCAGCATCCATTTTCCAGTCCTGTGCAACTCTGGCCGAACCCGCCGGATACGCTGTAGCAATCACTTCAAAACGGACTGGTAAAATGCAGCATTAATGGTTTGACCTTCATGAACAAATTCCTTGTGGGTGATGCCGTTGTTGTCGAAGAAGGCGATGAACAGTGTTTTCACCGTGGATTTTTGCAGACGGCTTTTTTTTTTTGGTCTCGGGGAAGTCGGTGAACACCATGACATCGACTGCCGTCTTGATTCCGGATCGAACTGGTAGAACCAGGTCTCATATCCCGTGACGATGGTTTTCAGAAGCAATGGATCCTGGTCACACATGGAAATGAAATCACCAGAAGTTTCCATCCGTTTTGCTTTCTGCTCGTCTGTGAGCTTGTGCGGCACAAATCGGGAGCAGATCTTCCGCTTACCCAAATCATCGCGGACGATGGTGTGCACCGTGTCCTTGGTAATGTCCAATTCCTCCGAAATCAATCTTAGAGTCAGTCGCCGATCTTGTGCCAGCATTTGTCGCACTTTCTCGATCATTTCTGGGGTTCTGCTTGTCGATGGCCGACCTGAACGTGGCTCATCCTCAATTGTTTCCTTCCCTTCACGGAAGCGTTTAAACCATTCGTAAACCCATTTTCTGCTTACGGCTTCCTTCCCGCACATCTGCACCAGAATTCCATGTGTCTCCGTTGCAGTCTTCCCCAATTTGTAGCAGAACTTGATGTGTACATTTTGCTTCATTGCGCTGTGACACTTCCTCTCACACTGACTACGTTCAACTGGTCGCAGTCTGTTTACACTGCCAGTGACATGCATTGTATGCTGTGTATCGATTCTCCCCAAGTCTCTGAAGAACCATGCGCATGCGCAAGCACATGCGCCAAGTTGCCGTTCAGATATGACACCATTCACCGAACTTTTTAGACACACCACGTATATCGTTGGAAGACCATCTCACGAATATGTGAGACGTGATGTTTAAAAGTAAGTCTTTTATCAAGAAAAACTCCAAGATACTTGACGGTAGTTGTGAAAGTTTTATTTTCATTTTGAATGGTTAAGGGCTGTGATTGCCGCGGAAATCTTGTGAAAACAACTGCTTGCGACTTGGAGCCATTTATCTTAAGGCTCCATTTTGTGGACCATTGGGTAATAATATTTAAGGCTTCCTGCATTTGTAGACAAGCAAAATGAAAGTTTATATGCTTTGTATAAATAACAGTATCATCAGCGTATAGTGTAAGTTTACATTTTGGATGAATTGGTATATCACGGACATATGCACAGTACAGTGTTGGGCTTAAAACCTGATCCTTGAGGAACTCCTGCTGTTAAGACGTGAGCGTTTGAGAGACAGCGTCCGTTTTGAACACGAAAAGTTCTATCTGTAAGGTAGCTGGCGATAAGTTGAATATAATTTATAGGAATGTTAAGTTTGTGAAGTTTATATAATAAACCAGTGTGCCAGACAGTATCAAAAGCTTGCTGAATGTCGATAAATGTAGCTACTGTATGTTGTTCAAGTTGAAATCCTCTTTAAACGGGTGTTGTTAATCTGTGATGTGCTTCTCTGGGACTATGGTGGGGCTTAAATCTAAACTGTTCATGGTGAATGACATCTGGTGCAGTTAAATATGGCTTTAGTCGTGCCAGAATGATACGTTCAAAAATATTTCCAAGGAAGTTGGTTTGGCTGATTGGTCTATAACTTTGGGGAAATGTTGGATCTTTTCCCGGTTTAAATATTGGTATAATATGTGCTGTTTTCCACGCTGTTGGAAAATAATTATGATGTAGACATGAATTGAATATCTTCGTTAAATGTGTTATGGCTCTTTTTGGTAATTTCTTCAGTATGGCTGGTGTTATTTTATCCGGACCAGGTGTCTTCTTCGGTGCTAGATTTAGAATTATGATCTTGATTTCTTGTGGTCGTACGTGAGGTGCATTTCCGGGTTCAGGGCGATGTAATGTGGACTGTACATGTTGCGATATTGTTGTTGAAAAGTCTTGAAGTGAGGAGTGATGATGGGAGGAGAATCGGTTTTGAAAGGGGTTTGCAAGCGCTTCAAGCCTATCAATAGGATCATAATTAAATGTACCACTTGGGTCTTTAATAGGTGTTGAATTTTTTGTGATAGTTTTTGCTAACATTCGTTTTGTGAACGACCAAAAGGTTTTTTTCCTGTAGACTTTATGTTTTCCACTGTGTCGGCAAACTTATTGATTTTATAAATCTCATATTTTCTTCGGATAGCACGTTGATACCGATAAAAAGCTCTTTTTGCTTTAGGATCCGCATAAAGCTGCCACCGTTTTCGAGCTTGGTTTTTGGCTTTAAGAAGATATTTTAGTTCATTTTTACCATAAGCGTTGTTATCTGATTTCTCAAAAGTCAATGCGGAGGACGTTTCATCCAATGTGTCTATGATAGTATCAGAAAATATTTTTATAGCAGTTTCTATTTCTCAAGTTTTTAAATTCAATAGAGTACCTGGGATGATTTGGTACAAGCGTTTTGTGAAGCCATTCCAATCTGTAACTTTCTCTGTAGAAGGTTGATCTGATATCATATGGAAAGGGGCCTTAAAAATCAGAAGTACTGGAATATGGTCGGAGTCAAGAGCGTTTAAGCAGATTTGTTGGACCGGGGAATATTTTGTGTTACATAAACAAATATGAAGTACATCTGGATGATGAGTGATTAGCCAGGGAAATCTTGTAACTGCTTTTGGTCCTGTAATTGAGTAATGAAATTTATTGTAATGTAATAACAAAGTTTCACCTTTCGGAGTATTCAGTCTAGACTTCCATGATTTATATTTTGCATTGAGAACACCACAGAAAATGAAATGTTTGTTATGTGTGATAAGCAGGGTCAGGTCGTTTTCATTGAGTTGAGCGTATGGCGGGTAATAAACAGATGTTATGAGTATTTCTGTTCCTTCAAGCTGGATGAATACACCAGTGGCTTGAAGATTCTGAAAGATCGGTAGTATGGCTGTTCGATATGGTATGGAGTTTTTAATGAGTATAGCAGTTCCTCCTCCAGGTCGGTTGTTTCTATCTGTACGGATAACAGTATAGTTGCGCACACGAAATTTTATAGTGGGTTTTAGATGAGTTTCACTAATACATGCGAGGTCAATGTCATAATTAAAGAGCAAGGTTTGTAGTTCGTAAGTCTGGTGGATTATTCCATTGGCATTGAAATTTAAGATGTTTAGACCTCTGTGTTTGGAAAGCATTTAGGGATCATTTATGAATTGTTGTAAATTGAAAAGATTAATGAAACCTTCAATGAATATTATGACCTTGCATATTGAGTCATTTGCATTTTGGATTTTATGAAAAGTTGTGCGGATAAGCTGAATTTAACGTTGAATGTTCAGTGAGCGTAAGATATTAACAATATCTTTGAAGGAGTCTGATATTAATTCTGATGCTGTTGATGTTGCACTTGGAGAATTAAATGTTGACTGGAAAGCTTTGGTGTTGCCAGGATTAGCAAGTAGAGGAAAGTCACTGTGTTTCCATGTTGGTGGTGTAGAACGTTCTTCGGAAAGAATTCTCCTGTTCCTCATTTTGTCTTGAAGTTCCGCTTTCTTCTTTAGTTGAACTGGGCACTGGCTGTAGCTGGCAATATGTGCACCGTCACAATTTTCACATTTAGGGATATGTACAGGGCCTTTCAGAGGACAATCGGCGAATAAGTGATTATATCCGCATTTAACACACCGAGTAGGCAAATTACATCGACGTGAAGTGTGACCAAAACCCTGACACTTATGACATTGTGTAATATGCGGACGAGGTCTATATGACTCGATATTTATGGTATGATTGTTAATATCTTGCAATTGGTATATGGTTCGGGAGTGTTCTTTATTTGGAAGTGTAATTATCCAGATGGGGATGGGACGTCTTGTCGGTATGCCATCAGTGTCGTAGCAAGGAACAGTAATTTGACGAATGTGTTCTATTTGAAAATCTAAGAGTTCAAGTTGTGTTTTGAGAGTAGCAGTTTCTACAAAAGCTGGAAGTCCTTTCAGTACTACTTGTAGTAATTTAGTTTCCCGAGGTTCGTGAGAATAAAACTGAAGGTTTTCAGTTTGCAAGATATTATATAACTTGTCATAGTGAGCACGACAACTAGTTAAATATTTCATTCCTTCAGCACAATATGTGATTTTCAGTGGCTGGCTAAATAGTGACTGCAGTTTTTTATTATTTGCAAAGAAATTTCCGGCTGGGATATTCTTCACAATAAAATTGGCGGCATCCGAGCCGATTTGGGTCTAGGAAAATCTGTGTTGTTGTTATCTTTTTGGTTCCCTACTTGAGGATTATTTAGGTTTGGTGGTGATATGTCGGTATCCATTTCATGGACAAGAGGATCGAAAACATTTTGTAGTTTGATATCCAGATGAATTAATATTTCATGAGATAATGTTGTTTGTGTATCCGAAACTGAAGAATTTGGTTTGGCTTTGTCCGTATTTAGTTTCTGTTTCTTAACGACATTATCTCTTACTTTACTTTTACTTGAAGTTGCGTTTTCCGCGGGATTAATTTGTTTGCTAGTTGAATTGGGTATGGGAGTAGGATCACATAATGTAGTCATTGTAGATGTAGGAGTACTACTACTTGTTACAGATGTTGTGGTTGTTGTCGTATTTGAAGTCACTATGTTAAATACACCAGGTTGATTTTCGATTAGACACCAGTCTTCAGTATTTTGAGTCATTTTAACAGGCAAGCTAAAGTAATTACTACACAATCACTCGATTATGGTCGCGCACGTAACTCAAAATAATAAAGAAATAAAGTTATAACTTAAACAAACACCACACAATGTCGTTAAACTGTTAGATAATAATATAACTTAAAAAAACTACCGTACGCAACTACGTAAACACAAAACAGGGCGGAGTACTGTTCGATAAGATACTTCTCCGATCAGCACTCGATGCGAACTAAGAACTCTCGATAACGTACCCAACACGTAATTATAAAGTTCACCACCTACGACGTCGGGCGTTGATCATCTTATTTGAGCCCAAAGAGTTTGTAATATATAACTAGAGACACCAACGGCGCTAGTTTCGCGTACAAAATTGAACCGCTGTTCGGCCGCCATTAAAGGGAGTTGATGCTTCGCCGGGAGTGCGAGCAGTTCATGCTTATTGAGGAGTACGAATAAATATAAGTACACTTGAAGGGAAATAATAAGAAAATGCTGAAATACTGCGCCGCAAATAATTGTTCGAACATAGCTACTATTGTAGGATGCTCAGGAAAGCATGCATATCTTAATATTTGAAAAAATGTTCCAAATGCAGTTCCTCCTTTGAATGTGTTTGCAGAATGTCAGAATATTTCTTGGATAAAGTTTTTCCAGAAACAAATTAATCAGGTTTACAAGGTTGGTTTCAACAATGTCTGTAACGGTTAGGTGCCATCATATTACAGTGGATTATAATACCAGAGTGCATAAGAAAATCCTCAGACTATATCTGCCTAAAACTGTTTTGTTTCACAATAAATGAATTAATAATGTAATTTCCGTATTGCACAGTATGTACTTCTAGTTTTTGATTGTATTAAATGCAAAGAAATTAGTGAAAATATAGCTGATGGCCTAGTTACGCCTATTATTACCACTACTACTAGGTCTACTATGACTACTACTACTAGGCCTACTATTACCACTACTACTAGGTCTATTATCACCACTACTACTAACTAGGTCTCACTACTACTAGGCCTACTAATACCACCAAAACTAGGCCTATTATTATCACTACTACTAGGCCTACCATTACCACAAACACTAGGCCTACTATTACCACTAATACTAGGCCTACTATTACCACTACTACTAGGTCTACTATTACCACTACTAGGCCTACTATTGCCATTACTACTACACCTACTATTACCACAAAAACTAGACCTCCTACTACTGCACCTACTATTACCATTACTACTAGGCCTACTATTACCACTACTACTAGGCCTACTATTACCACCACTCCTAGGCCTATTATTACCACTACTACTAGGCCTACTATTACCACTAGTACTAGGCCTACTATTACCACTACTACTAGGCCTATTGTTACCATACTACTAGGCCTACCATTACCACAAAAACTAGGCCTACTATTACCACTACCGGTACTACTAGGTCTATTATTACCACTACTACTAGGCCTACTATTACCACTACTACTAGGCCTACTATTACTACTACTCCTAGGCCTACTATTATCGCTACTAATTGTATTAAAAAGCCTGTACTGACCTCTAACTTGGTGGTCATCAACTACACAATGAATAGATTGTTTTATGATAAAATTTATTCTCATTATATTTTAAATCTGTTTCCAGAATTTTTATGATCTCATATTTCATCACTAAATATTTTCTAAGCACCATATACCTTCCTCTTCCTTTGCATGAAAGGACTGAAATATAGATCACTTGAAATATTACAGTAAATATCCATTATTATGTCCTTAAAACAATACTAGTAATACTGAAAATTAATGCTGACATTGCCATTATTCACTATTTCACATACTTATCCCAAGTGTATATGGGTGATTTAATTTATATTTTAGAATATCGCCAAAGATGAACCATTATAATACTTTAATAAATATAGCGCTCCTCTGCCATTCATGTTTATTTCACGACTCATCCTTTGTAAAAGATCTTTAAAACAGTGTCTATCACCAGGCTACATCAATGTATTGTGGTACTGTTTTCGAATTTTGCGCCGCAAACCAGTGGCGTAGCTTCAGTGTAAGCTAAAAAGCTTAGCTTCCCCAGTTAATAATAATTTCATAATAAACCTGCAGTTTATGGAGAAAATTATTTATTAATTTTAAAAGAATTTATATTTACTCATTAAATAATGTGATGCGGCAGCACAGGATTATTTGTGATGCAGCAGTAAACAAGAAGCCTGCACACACCAGCTTCCAAGCAGACCGGTTTCTTCTGTGTAATCCACCCCGCAGATTTTCCATCCCTTTTAAACTACGCTAGTCGCAAGGCTCGAAAAGAAGCTAGCTTTAACATTTGAAATAAGTAGTTTCCGAGTTATCCCTATTCGTCAGTTGTGTTCAGTTGAAGTGTTAGTGTGCATTGTGGCTGATATAATAAATAATGAGCGAAATAATAGTTCCTGACACTAATTTACTTGAATTTTTTAGGACAATTGTATTATCAAGACTGACTTACGAACAAAACTGTGATTTAAAAAACAAATGACCGACTCCCTTGCTGTCAGTGAAGGACACAACGAAAAGACAGACGCATACTTACGTAATGATACTAATATTGTGATTTCTCTAAGTATGACAGGGAGTGAGCTAATGTTATACGTATACGTGTCTATTTGTTTGAGATATGTGTAAACCGTGAAATCGTATTTTATTACGTTTTATTTGAGGTCATGCCTTATTGGTGTTACGATGTTCCAACCAATCTTCGACTGCTGACTTGAAATTGACTACTATTTATTTTAAGACTGTATTTTTGTAATACATTTTCTCATATTGCATGAAAGACAACTTGAGTTAGCTTCCCCTGCTCAAAATTTCATGCTACGCCACTGCCGCAAACACTCCCTTTAATGGCGGATGCTAGCCGATTCAATTTGTGACATTTTTCTTGCCTGCCACTCACGGGTATGTGTCTCTAGTAAGTATTACAAACTCTTTGTTTGAGCCCCCTGTCGTCAAGTGGTGCTGACCGCAGTTTCGCATCATATTTATCCATGATGTAAGGTTCAAAGTAACTTGCATTAACAGTACCTGTTTTCTTTTTTAAGATAGGATAGCGCTGCGATCGGAAAAGACAACTGAATGTCAGCGTTGTGGGCCTGTTGCCACAGTAACAACAGTTGAGTTTGCAAAGTTATAGTTCCCACGTGATGAATGCTCAATAGCTCTCTTGGCGACATTTATTGTACACACAATATTAGCATTGATACGTTTCGTATTTCATTCTTTGCCGATTTGTATATAGTTTTTTCTTTTTATCTTCTCATAAATTAGCAATGAATGTTTTAACGTCAGCTATCTAACGTTAATCCCAATAGCTGACAGCGTGGTATTCCATATTGGGGACATAGGGCTGTAGTTCCAAACTTGGCCTCTTTACTGTCATGTCCCATCTTAAAAAAAGGAACAAATATAAGCTACTCACTAGCTAGTCACTAGCCGCTAGTACTAGCTAGTCACTAGCCGCTAGTATAAGCAGTCACTAGCTAGTCACTAGCCGCTAGTGCTTGGCATAGATCCATGCTGCAAACACTGGTTACAATGTGATTGGCATCAACGATAATATTGGTGGTAGAGCTTGCAAGTATAGCCAAAGCGTAACTTGTTTCTCTTTGGCTTTGTGTGGAAAATATGAATTCTTCTTTTCTCTCTTGTGTTCTGGCAGTGCCATGGCACGATGGCACTGTCTCTAAACCCGACCTTGTTCCAAGATATAAATCTTATAAATTAGATCCTATTTCTGTAAAATTAAGATTTCATTGTGAAAAATGCATCCTTCAACAATTTGATGAATTCTGGAAAGAACAGCTAATGAACTATTTTGTAAAAAGAAATTATAACAATTAAAGGATATAATTAGCCACCATACCCCATTACCCCCTGGCTTAGTTGCCGCATAGGTGGTATCTTCTTGTATCACTCGTTAGGTTCAGACCTGTCTTCGGACAGTTGACTAAACAACAACAAAACAAGGGATATAATTTATACCGTTACTGAAATCAGACGTTCTCCCTAGGATTGGTATTTAATTTAAAATTAGGGTAAATTGCTATCTTTGAAATGTCAAGCTCATAAGAAATTTGTACTCTAAATATCATTCAGTGGAATGTCAGGGGCGTTTTAAATGAAAATAACGACTAATTGATCTTATTTCTCATTGTGAAAGTCATATCCTATTGACAGTAGAAACTTGATTACAACTATGGTTGCCATAATGAAGAAACAAAAGAACAGTACAGGATTCACAAGTCAATTTTATCGACAAGAGAAAACGTATGAATTTCCAAGTAATTTTTAAATTTAATTTATTTTCTATAGGCATTAGAACATCAATATCATTTGTGTACTTAATATGGATGGGGTTGGCCACTTCAGTAATACACTTTATATTATCTAGAACCTTCTTATTTGGCATGGGATTTACATTACTATCATTTATTTTAACACCATACCATTCAGGTCTGTTTATTACCATCACAGAACCACCCATAAGGTAAGTACCCAAATAAGAGACACTTTATTTTAATTGCTTATAAATGAGGATGGGAATAGACATTTTTAATCAGAATCAGCATTTCGTGTATTTTTAGAATTTACAATACAAATTTTAGTCAGTTTTATTATTATTGTGAATGAAAAAAAGAAGTAAAACTGGGAAGTAATGATGTTTTGGAAAGGGGTTCCAAATAAGAGATAGTGTGTCATTTAACTTTCTATTTGAACATGGACAAAAATTATTATCATTGGGTGAAAATTGAAGCAATATATAACATTGTTAAATCATGAAACTTTAATAAATTCCGGAACACTTTAAAATTAAAGGGATCAGTGCAACAGTGGTCTAACTCCTCTCAACAGAAATTCTGTTGTTTATCTGAAACTTTTGCTAGTGAAATTAAGATTGTTTACGAAAATAATACAAATTCGGTCAAATCGGACATGAATGTACTAATCTTACTTAGGCTACTATTGCTAACGTTAATATTTTGCTAGATAAAGAAAAAATGACAGAATATTTAACTTCGATCTCCATATTTTAATTTTAAGTTGATTGCACTTATTTTGCAACCCTTTTAATTGACACAATTTTTATTTCGCTGTGTTGAGCAAGTTAGACAAATAAAAAGTTCTTCATCAGTGCTCCAGTCTTTGTGTCCCCAAGACGACATTTTGGGCACTGAGTCTATTTCTCCCCCCTAGGCACTGGTGTACTCTGAAAAAAAAAAATCCATTGCAAAACAAGCACTCTCCATCATAATAATTTTCTCCATATTGCGGGTCACTAGAGTTAATTAATTGCATTTCCACATCGGATTCTTCATCACTGAATGAACTCAATCAGTGCTTCTTGGACTGATTTTTTCTGTCTTTTTTTTGTTTCTCGAACAACTTCTTGCAAGCTCCATCTTTTCCTTGTTTTTCCTAATCTAAAATCTTTCTCATTTGTTTCTGATAAAGAGTTGATATTATGACAGCTCCTTTTTCTGCCCTGGATACTTTACATGCGACTCCACACTGATTGAAGCTTGCGGCTCTTGAGGTGGTTGTTGCCGATGCTGCTGCTTCTGCTGCTTCTGTAACTGTGGTAAAACTAAAGTCACCGTTTCTGGCGCGTGATATAAGTAATGGGAATGTTGAGAGCGAATAACTTATCTTTGCCAAAGTCTGCGGCATGAAAGCTGACAACTATGATGGGTAGATTGTTGACGTCACATCTGTTTAGGAGGTGGTATCACTCTCAGCCGAAGTGGCAACAGATGCCACTGACTAGACAGTGTACTCAAGGACACATCCCAGAAACGCAAAGTATGAGTGTCTTGCCTTTGACGCTGTCAGTGGCCAAAAAGACTGACATGTGAATGGCATATTTCTTACGTTACGTATTGGTTGTTATCGTTCTCAGCTATACTGGCAACAAGTGCTCACTACTCGCTTTTTACTCAAGGACATTGCCACAAACGCTGGCACTGGCTGTAGTGGCGATAGGTCCAACGAAATTTTGGAAACCAGGAATGACAATTAAATTTAATAGTTTTAATAATTACACAATGTTTTTATTTGAAATATATAGAGATGATTCACGAATTACGCACTTAAGTTTTGATCTTTAAGTAAGGTAAATATTGTCGGACTAGCCAATTTTAATTTATTTTAGCTATTCATATTATTATCATCTCAATTTATAATTAATTTTAGTTATTAATAATGATAACTTAATCATTTCAATTAGTAATTTTTGTAATGAATAATTGGGGACAATGGATAATTAATGATTGACCTAATTCGTAATTAATTTTAATTAATAGTTCAATTAATCTTTCATTGGTTCTTATGTAGTTAATGGCAGACAAACTGACACGACTAGAAGCATTAACGCTTTTCCTAAACTCTCAAAGGTGAGCATAATAATAATGATAATAATAATAATACCAAATAAGGGTTCTAAATAAGAGATACTATCTCTTATTAGGGAACGGAGTAAATAAAAATGAAATAACTACCCAAGGCCATAAATTATTATCATCCTTATTAGCAATCTACCTTATTATATGCAACATTTTGCCAGCAATTTTATAAAATTAATAATAAATTTATTGTGTCTTACATTAACTGCTGTTCACTTCTTCAACAAAAACCACCAAAAAGTTCAAAGTGTGAAAAATTACTTTGCTTGCTCTCAGCTTCGTTGCTTACTTTCAACTGAGGCTAGACAAAGAACACGATGTCTTAGAACACAAGCATTGATTTCCCATAGTTGTCGAGAGATGGCAAATTATACCGGAGAATTTAACAGTGTATCTCTTATTAGGGCCGTGTCTCTTATTTGGGTACTTTACCTTACTTCTGAGAACTGTGAAGAGAAGAAATTAACAGTGTATTATACTTTATCTGATGAAATACATTTACTAACTTATGTGATGATCTAATCATTTCTTTTATCCACTGCCTTTTTAACGTTGGTGTTATATCCAGACAGAGAGAAATAAAATTCTACACTGTTTAGCAGGTCTAAATACTGCACCATAGAAATACATTTGTGAAAAAAATTTAATGAGATATCGTGTGAAATCTTATCTTTATTCCTCTTTGTTGTGCGGTAGAAGAAAAATAAATTTTATCAGTTGGTCAATGAGAAGGCTTTCATTCAGTTCGCAAGATGAATTATCTTGCATCAGCTTGAGTATCATTTCAACACTATCTTACAAATTATTGCAATTTTCCATATTTCTATCCGACTTCATTCAAAATGGTGGACATCCGTCTTTTCGGCCCAGATTTTCTCCTTACACTATAAAACCATAGACTGTCTGCGAAATCCGTGGCATATGGCAGCCCTACTTACAACTTAATTCCAACTAAATGTAATAAATTTTTTCAATCTTATTCATTAGATAAATCAGATCATTATGAAGAAATATGTGTTTACATCCAAAAAACATACAAGTAAGCTCTTGAAAGATGTTTAATTTACACTCAAACAATATAATTATAAGTAATAACAATAATTAATGCATCCCTTATTTCAATAGGAACTATAGTATATTATACACTTGATGATTACAACTAGGGCTCATATACTTTGTCTTTTCGGGATTTAGTTCCAAACCTATCGCTTTACTAGCTTCAAGTAAAATTTCCGTGTTTTCCCTAATCATTTGTGGATTTTATCCTAACATTCACGGCAATTCCAAACCTTCTCTCTTATCCTGAACAGAGAGAGTTTGGAATTAAACGGGTTACATCAGCTTCTTGTCTATGTAGATGACGTGAAAATGTTAGGAGAAATCCACAAACGATTAGGGAAAACACGGAAATTTTAATTGAAGCAAGTAAAGCGATAAGTTTGGAAGTAAATCCCGGAAAGACAAAATATATGATTATATCTCGTGACCAGAATATTGTACGAAATGGAAATATAAAAAAATTGGAGATTTATCCTTCGAAGAGGCGGAAACATTCAAATATCTTGGAGCAACAGTAACAAATATAAATGACACTTGGAAGGAAATTAAACGCAGAATAAATAGGGATATGCGTGTTATTATTCGGTTGAGAAATTTTTGTCACCTAGTCTGCTGTCAAAAATTCTGAAAGTTAGAATTTATAAAACAGTTATATTACCGTTTGTTCTTTATGGTTATGAAACTTGGACTCTCACTTTGAGAGAAGAGCAGTGATTAAAGGTATTTGAGAATAAGGTTCTTAGGAAAATATTTGGTCTAAGAGACATGAAGTTACAGGAGAATGGAGAAAGTTACACAACGCAGAACTGCACGCATTGCATTCTTCACCTGACATAATTAGGAACATTAAATCCAAACGTTAGAGATGGGCAGGGCATGTACACGCATGGGCGAATCCAGAAATACATATAGAGTGTTAGTTTTTTCTTTATTGAAATTAAACACACATTCAAAGTAAACTGACCTCACTAATGATTAAGGTTTTAAAACAGCACTTTTACCAATTACATAAGAAATTCTGAATGTAATTTTACAACAAACTAAAAAGGTTAATTTGACAAGCTTTAACTTATAACTGTATCTTAATCTCAGACTTCATGATGCCTGCAAGACACGTGGTTCCGAAAACTTCACAGATGCACTGAGAATTAGCATTTAACAAAGAACACACAATCACATATTCAAAGGAGTAACTATTCTTCCGTAAGAAAGTCTAAAATTTGAATTTTTTCCTAACATGTACATCAGTTTGTAGATATACCCTTCTGAGTTCTTTAATAAAGTCGGGTAAAGATTTTGTTTTCATTTGCAGCATATCATAAATAAAACCCATGGCAAGCCACAATATACTAAAATAATGAGAAGTCTGTGATAAGTCCAGGTCAAAAACGACCCGCAGATTCATGTTCGGGTTCGTTGCCTTTTGCACATTATTTAACTGTTACTGAAGCCATAGCCAAACACACCTTGAAAGATCTGAACATTTTGTTAGTCTCTGGCTAATTGTATCAATAGTCCCACATTTATCGCATTGTGGAGTTGGAACAATGTGATACATATATTTTCTTTCTTCTGTCATAATTATCCCATTAATTAGCGCATATGACTCCCATTTACAATTTGATGGTATATGCTGTATTTTAAAATATGACCAAATCTTCTTCGAGTTCTTATTAGGAAATTTACGTTGTACATTCGGTAAACACCTCACTTGATCTTGTAAATAGCAGGGGCGTATTTTGCGGACTACCGGGGCTACCGGCGGTAGCCCAAGGAAATTACAAAAAAAAAGTTTATAATATAACATAATGTAATAATTTTGTATTACCGTATTAGTTTTACCACAGTAATTAAAATTAAAGTAATTGTTAGATTTATATGCGCTCTCTGCTCTCGAAAAGAAACAAGTTGCCAAGGCGGCATTACTGGAGAAACCGCTGCCGCGAACGGTAGCCTGTGACCGTTCCGCTCCCGTCGCACAACTCCCCGTCCCCCCGTTCCCTCCTGTTTCCTTCGTGCACTGTAGGTGGGTGAGTTGCCGCTCTCGTGATCGGTTTCTTGGAAGGCGCGAAGCAACAATATGCTTAGTACGCTAGCAATTGAATGTAATTGTGTTCTTACAGTGCAGTATTTTAAATTTGTGATTTGTTCGAGTGTCTAAGAGTTATATTAATTGTGAATTATTAAGTTTTTAATTTCCCAATTAAGTGATATTGTGAAAAATATGGCAGAACAAGTTTCTGGAGAGGTTTGTGTTGAAAATGACTGTGTAATAGAAGGTTTATTAAAAGTGCCTTTTAACCGTCGTACATACAACGAGAAAGTTGAAATTGTGAAAATGGAAAGACCAACTCCTGAGTTAAATTTGTCCATGGACGTAAAAGAAAAACAGCGTGAGTACACACGCCATTTCACTTCAACATCATATGGTAAGTGGAATTGGTTGTGTGGTAGTTCTAAACTGTCTAAACTATTTTGCTGGCCATGTTTGTTATTTAGCCGCGAAACTAATGTGTGGTCAAAAGAGGGGTTTTCTAATATGAACTCCCTTCGAACGACAGTCCTAAAACACGACAAATCAAAAGCTCATATTTGTAGTAGCATGAACTTTGCAAACTTTGGGAAGACAAGAATTGATTTACAGGTAGATAAGGAAAAAGTTCTACACATCAACCAACACAATGCTCTTGTGAAAAAAAAATCGGGAAATTTTACTGCGTCTTATTAACGCAGTCTGCTTTCTAGGAATTGGCTTTTCGGGGTCATAATGAGAGTGTGGAATCAGACAATAGAGGAAATTATATTGAATATTTAAGTTCCTTAAGTGAATTTGACCATTTACTGGCCAATCATCTTGAGAGTTCAACAGTATTCCGTGGTACTTCTCCCGCAATTCAGAATGACTTAATATTTGCTATAAGTGGGGTTATGATAAAGAACATAAAATCTGAAATAGAAGAAGCACCTTTTGTGGCCATTGTTGTTGATGAAACAAGTGACTGCTCTAATCAGAGTCAATTGTCCACTGTTTTAAGATACGTCGACAGTACTGCCAATGTTCAAGAACGGTTTATAGGATTCACAAATGTCAGTTCGGGCAAAACTGCTGCTGCTTTGTTTCAGCATGTGGAAGGTGTTATAGCAGAATACAATGTCGGCAGTAAGTTAATTGCACAGACATACGATGGTGCTTGAGTTATGGCGGGAAATATTAATGGCTTAAAAACAAAAGTTCAAGAAAAGTATCCTCAAGCACTATTTGTCATTGTTATAGCCATGTTCTCAATTTAGTTTTGCAACAAACTACTTCATCCATTCCAGAAAGCCGCATTTTTTCAAAACACTGTCGGGTTTAGCTGCATTTTTATCATCATCTCTTAAAAGATCAGAAAAACTCAAGGAATTTATGAAAAAGAAACTCCCAAAAGTAGCACCAACTAGATGGAATTTTACATCTCGGCTTGTAAATACAGTAAAGGAATACAGAGAACAACTGACTGCTTTCTTTGAAAATATAATTTGTAATGACTCTGAAGAAAACTGGGATGATGATGTAATTGTGCAGGCTCAAGGATATTTGAATTTTTTCACACAGTTTCAGAATATATTTCTTCTTGAAGTCTATGCTAGAGTGTTCGCACATACAGATGTGCTCTACAATATTCTTCAGACAGAAAGTCTAGACATAGCATACTGCTTGCAAGAGGTATCAAAGTTAAAACATACTATATCCGAGTTCAGACGTAGTGGGTTTCCGTCCATATGGAGTAATATGGAAAATGAAAATTCTTCAGACAATACAATGGAACCACCATTAAAGCGAAGAAAAGGAGATGATGAATTGAAATACAGGCAGCTGTACTACAGCATACTAGATCGTATGCACATGGAAATTACTGACAGATTTTCTGATTATGGAAAGCTTCAGTTCACACATCTTCTAGATTCTCAAAAATTTTCTGCTTATAGAGAAAACTTCCCGAATGAGGCACTAAACAAATTATTTCAGTCCTATAACAGTCACTTTGATCAAGTACGTTTGAAAAATGAATTGAGTGTAATATATTCAGCAGAAGTCTTTGATTTTTCGAACAAACCTATCCATGAAATATTATCTGCCATATATGAAAACCAGCTGAACCAAGTTATTCCTGAAGTCCTTAAATTGGCAACATTGATTGTGACAATACCAGCTACGTCAGCATCAGTAGAAAGAACATTTTCTGCGTTGAAGAGAATAAAATCCTACTGTAGACCAACTCATACACAAGAACGTTTATCCGGCTTGGCACTGATGTCCATTGAAAAGTCATTTCTACAGAAACTTCGCAAGCGGCCCAACTGTAATTTCAATGACGAAGTCATCAAAGTATTTTCGTCCCAATCAAGACGTCTGGAATTCACATATAAATAGGTGAGGAATTTTATTATAGGGTTTTAAAAATATATTTTGTGTAATAATAGGGTGAGTGGTAGCCCAGACCCTTAAACCAGTATACACCACTGGTAAATAGCTGTAGATCATTGTACTTGTTATTTGTTCTGGTGCTATGTTTGTGTATTCCAAAAATTTGTTTGCGTCAGTGGTGAGTATTTTCAAAGACCTAGTCTTACTGGATGTATGCAATGAAGAAACATATTGAGATTTGAACACTAAAGTGTCTATACTGTGGTCAGCGCGTAATATATCTTTAATAAATAGAGCATCACATTTAGATTTTACATTAATTAACTGTAAACCTCCTTCCTTGATCGACAATCTGCATTGAGGTCGTGCGATACGAAATACGAAACCTTTCCACAAATAGAAACCTACCACCGTTTCGATTTATTGAGCTGTCTGTTCGGGTATCGGAAGAACTTGTGCAAGGTACCATATTTTGGATAAAATAAACGTGTTTATATGCCACACTTTTTGAATAACATTCAAATTTCGACTGAGGTGTCTTTGGATTCCATATCTGATTTTGTTAACAATATCCTTCCAATTTATCTCAATAACATCCGTGATATTGGGTGTAAATAGTATCCCTAAAATTTTCATTTCATTAACATTAGTAAATCGAGTTGTTATCGTTTGTCCTCTTGGAGTTACAGCCACGAACGTACTTTTCGTAAAATTAATGACAGAGTTTGACACATTTCAGAATACTTGTAGAACTTTTTGAATACGAGAAGGATGTGTTGTTTCTTTGCATAAAATAATCTTATCGTCGGCATAGGCATAAGCCGGGGGTATAGACACCAACTGTCTGTGATTACACAAGGAAAAAGTCAGCATCTTCAGCAGTGGTTTTAATGCACATGTAAATAATATCATTGACATTGGACAGCCTTGACGCACGGATCTTTCTATGGCGATTGGTTTAGTAAAATACCCGTTAATTTGTACACGTGAATGCGCATTCTAATATAATCGTTTGAAGGTACTGATAAGTTTTATAGGCATATTCAATTTACATAACACTTCAAACAAATAGGAATGATTTATATTATCAAAGGCTTGCTCAAGATCTATGTTAAGTAACCCAGCAATATCTTTTTCAAAACCAAATCCCTAATAGTAGAGAGGATATTGGTGATTTTTCTTCCTGGCACTGCACACGTTTGCCCTATATCTATAAATTGAGGAAGCAGAGTTTTTTTAGTCTATTTGCAAAACTCTTCATTAGAGTTTTGTAGTCGGCATTTAGAAGTCTAATCTGTCTATAGACTTTAATCATTCCAGTGCATTGCTTTATTGGGATAAGAATTACATTGCCCACAGTAAAACTTGTACAGTCTAATTGACACTTAAATACTTCGTAACTTCGTTGCTCTTTTACGAAGTCCCAATAAGCCTTGTAAAAATTATAGGTAATTCCATCTGGACCTGGAGCTGATTTGGAACTTGCAGAAAATATCGCTCTTCTAATTTCCTCTTCAGTAATGGGTTGTTCTATTAGTTGTTCATCATCAAGTGATATGGCTCGTTGTAAGTATTGAAGTACGTTATGTTGATCTTGCTCAGAGTGTCCTCTATGACGAAATCTTGATTGAAAATATTTGAAAGCTTCTTCCAATATTAAGGGGGTACCTTTAATATTTTGGTTATCTGGTGTTTTTAAATGATGAATAAACTTTGTTTGACCTTTATTTTTTTCTGTAGCAATATGAAAAAGCGCGGCTTTTTCTTCAGCAATGATAGAACTATTTGTGCTTCGTGTTAAGGAACCTTGATATACACGCTCTTGAAGTAAGTTGAGTCTCCTCTTAGCAGCTTGCATGTGTTTAAAAACATCTTTACCGTCACATTGTTGTTGATAGATGTTCTGCAGGAATTGATAATGATAGCGCAGCTTGTTACGTGCAGTACGCGCCCTTTGTATGCCTTGGGATTTAAAAAAAACTGCTGAATAGCTGCTTTAACCGCTGTTCTGCAGTTGGTTCCCAAACAAAATATCAACAACGTGAGTTGGTTCCCCATGTTCAAATGTCAACAACGTGAGTTGGTTCCCCATGTTCAAATATCCAAGGCTGTGATTTTGTAGCGGGCTGTGTGGGACATGGATGTTAATCGATCACGTAGCAGAGTAGTTATTATTGTTAATGTCTTCGTACGATCTCAGCACTAATAAAAACGAACAGTTTTTGTTTATAAATGATTCCGAAAGAAACATTATTTCTTTTTCTTGTAAATCGAATTTAGAAGCTTTGAATGGAATGACACTATTTTCGTTGATGGCACATTCAAGGCGTGTCCTAAATTATTCAAACAACTTTTTACAGTGCTTGGTTTGACAGATAATCATTACGTACATTTGGTGTTCTTCTTGCTACAAGATCAACATGAGACGTCATATACTTACGCCTTCAATTCAATTAAACAATATGTAAATCCAGTTGTTGTTTATGCCGACTTCGAAAAAGCAATCCAAAATGGAATTTCAAACGTATTCCTTAATGTCAAACTGAAAGGTTGTACTGTTGTCACGCCAGGAGAAGGCGGCTGAAGTACTTAGACTGGGCGGAGGGGAAACAGTCGCGCATGCGCACCGCGCTGTTCACTGCAATATTCCTGTTTCACAAACATCTACTACACGTGTCTATGAGTCTTTGCGACTTTGTGAAAATAATAGTGGGGTTTTTACTGTAGTGTTTTATTAGTTTCAACAAGACAATTGTTTTCAGTATACCACAATTCTTGTATTGAATTAGTTATCCTTTGCTTTTCGTGTTAATAGTGTTGATAATAAAATAATTAATAGAATTTATGTTATTGTATACTGTTATTTAGGTTTATAACAGTTTTTGTGTATTGTAAATATGTCGACAAAGAGGAAACAAGGATTGACAATCTATAGCGAAGAAAGGAATATTATTAGAAGTGCAAAATAATTCTGTGATGAAGAAAAAGAACAGTGCCTTTGCATTCCTCTTACGAAACCTACAGCAAAGGTAGAAAAGTACTCTAATCTATCCACAAGAACAATGTAGATGACTTCGAGGGAGATTGACAAAAAATATAAAATTGAGAATTTTTTGACAAAAAAGATATAATTGAGAATTTTTATTTGAAAAAGAAAGAGGGCCATTGTCGTAGCTGAGGAGGTAGCGCGTTTGCCTGTTGATCTGCAGTTGTGCTCGGGAGTGAGTTCGATTCCCGTTTGCGCTGACTACCTGGTTGGGTTTTTTCCGAGGTTTTCCCAAGCGGTAGGCGAATGTCAGGTAATCTATGGCGAATCCTTGGTTTCATTTCGCCAAATACTATCTCGCCATCATCAATTCAATCGACACTGAAGAAGGTAGTAGTTATTACAGTGTCGTTAAATAACAAGTAAAAAAAATACCAAGCTGCAACGAGCTTCTACCCTTTCACAAGGGAAAATTGATTTGAAATGAAAGACAACATTAAGACGAATACTGAAGAAAAAGGATTTCAGGAGGAAGAAGTGTGCAGCAAAAAAATTTAGGAAAACACTGTAAATTAGAATACGTGAAGATATCTACAGCAAATAAGAAAGCTTAGGAAAGTGGAAAAACCGATTTTGTATCTGGACGAAATGCGGATAGATAGGCCTACCAATTTAACGTTTCCCAAGTGCTGGCAGGATAAAAATGTTATGGGAGTTTTGACTACCGTAAATGTGTCCAGAACACTCATTGTTGTCCATGAGGATGGGGGCGGTGGGGCTAATGGTTTTGTTGAGAGATTCGAATTAATATACACGGCTGGAACATAAACAGACGATTATCATGGACAGATCATACTTCAGAAATTTTGAAAAATGTGATAATGATAGTCATAGCGACAGCACCGAAGATGCGGAATCTTTTATGTCTGACTCCGTTCCCTTGTAGCCAAGTAAGTGGACCGAAGTTTTCAGGTTAGAGAGTAGCTTAAAGTTCCCCCGTCCCGCCTATCTACTCCCCGCGCCAACTCGAAGCGCGAAGACAGTAGGTTCCATCTTGCACAATCTTGGTGGAGGAAAATTCAATACTTAGGTTTGGGTAGATATGCATTCCTGCGACACGTTTGTTTCAAATTTTTACCAGTACAGAAATAAAATTGTGAAGTTATTCGACGCAGCGTGTCCGCCAAGCATAAAACATTTTTAACCTACCTACTACTGTAGACAGTAGTTGACAGTCCTAAGTCTGTATAAAATGGGAAGGGAAATGTTTTCTGTCTTGATATAGCGCGGGAACCAATTGCAGTACACAGGAGAAATCAACCTGGAACCAGCTCGAGTATAGCTCTGGGACGAACTGGGAACTAATTCACAGATTTGGGAACCAATTCCAGTACAGCCGGTTTAACAATGTAGGTCCATTTATGAAGAATGTTAGATGAAGACCGTCTCACTCTATCAGTCACTGCCTCCCAAAAAAATTTCAAATCTTCGGTAATTTTGTCATCACGTAATGACTGAGAGTTCAGTTTCCAGTAACTTTTCCCTATCTGTGGTACATGATGAAGTTTTTCCACTTTCAACATTACACAATCATGGTCAGTACAGGAAACTGGAATCGTACTGCCCGTTTCAAATTTATCTGTTGAAGCTGCGTTCACGTAAATTCTGTCGATATGAGAAGCTGCATTCATATGATGATACATAAACCGAATGTTGTTGCCATACAGTTTTCCCCACACATCATATAAACCAAGTTGAAGGGTCATGCGGTCTAAGGCAATCAATGGATTATATTCTCCAGTTTGGTTCTTTGCATGGAGCACACAATTAAAATCTCCACCAAAAATTAGATGATCAAAATTATGTCTTACATAATAAGGAAATTCATGTATAATAAAGTGTTCTCTTTCTGATCTTTTATTCGAACCAGAAGGGAGGTAAACATTTACGTATAGCGTATTATCATTTGTTAACAGCGTCGTTATTCTACCGCTTGGATGGATATCGAATTGTTGAATTTCAATACTAGAACGATACACAATGGCAGTGCCTCTTTGATTTTCCCCAGGGTTGCATATCGCATGAAACCGTGGACCCAAAAAATGCCTGTTATCTACATTTATTTCTTGTAACAAAAAATATCCATATCATTGTCATTAATAAATCTTGTTAGTTGCTGTTGTTTAGATCTACTGCGAAGAAGATTAACATTGAGAGTTGCCACTACATTTAAAGTGAGTGACATCAAAAATAAAATGCACAGGCAAAAATGCATTTTATAATAATACAATTAATTATGATATTATCACCCTTCGACTTTGGAAGTTACGGTTTGTTTCTTTTTAGAGAGACGAGGATCTCTTGAATTAACCTGCCTCTTTAAATAAGGTCGAATTATTAAATCAGTCGTTTCACTATCCATCAGTGTATCCGGAAACATTGCATCATAAGAATCATCTGTTCCGTGTTCTTGATTCACCGTAGAAATAGGAAGGTCATTCACACGATCGACAGGCATACTTTATTTCGTGTCTTGTTGAGAGGCAGTTTGTGTACTGACCTTGACATTGACACCGTGCGCAGAAGGATTATTTTGCGCTGAAGCGGTGTTTAGTTGTGGGGGAGTGCCATCCTCGGGTATCTTGTCAGACGTTGTCTCTGTTGTTATGGTTGAACTGATAAATCAATAACTTCAGATACGTCTTCTTTGTTTACTGATGACGTCGAAGCGGTAGCTTTAGTTTCCGTCGTATTGCTGGATATATTATTTTTACTAACATCCACTTCCAGTCGTTGAGAAACATTACGCTCTCATTCTGCAGAGTCGTGGTTATTTACATCCATCTGAAGCACAGATCGTCTCGCCGGCAGCGTCCCAGCTACCAACTTAGACCAAGCAGGTTGATCACTTTTATTACGAGAAATCATATTCGCGAGGTCTTTTTTGTTAGGACAGTTGTTTCGCATATGGCCAGTTTGATGACAGTATGAACAAGTAGTAGGTTGATTTTCATAACTTACTAAGGCTTTAATCCATAAAGATCAATATATGAAGGGATATGCGTTTTCAGACCCATTTCAACTGTATGCACTCCATTCTTAATCTTATATCTAAAAGTCTGTCCTCATGAATCATCAGTAACTGAATAAACCGTACCGTATTTTTCAAGAACAGTACTTATATTAGTATTAGAAAGTTCCGGAGGAAGGTTATAAATTTTGACAGATTTAATGCCGGGTCCTGCTTTCTCTATTTTCACCTTGGTTCTCTGTCCATTAGAAAATGTGAACGACAACCTCACCTTTGGTTCTTTATAATATTTCTTCAACAATGTTAGTGGAAGTACATTTAATGAAGACTTTCCGTGTCACTCCATTCAGTTGAATCATCTCTAGTTGTTCTTCCATTAGTCGGAGATCTTCATAAATCCATTCGTGAAATAAATATGGTTCTGGTCGAGGAATATCTTGCTCGGTGAAGGATATCACAAGCGTTTGTTTCCTTTCTATCATCATAATTCTTATGAAATAAATATCAGGAGACTTAGTCAAAAGTATATACACGCAAACTTGTGCAGGAACACTTAACAGAAATAATCACAGTTTATAACTCTAACAAAAGTCACTGTAATATGATATTATGTCACTTATGAAACTGAAACACTCACTACTCAGACAGTACAATCGCGTGCGTACGCTACCAAAGCTTGCTAGCAACTGCTGTACTCGTAGCGTAGTGTACGAGCGTACAATGAGTTGGGAGGCCGGAGGGAAAAAGACCTTTGGGGAGACAGAGACGTAGATGGGAGGATAATATAAAAATGGATTTTTGAGGGAGATGGGATATGATGATGGAGATTGGATTAATCTTGCTCAGAATAGGGACCGATGGCGGGCTTATGTGAGGGCGCCAATGAGTAAGTAAGTAAATCAGTGTAATGTATGCCGATTTAAAATAATTTGATAATTTTGAGTACCTGGTAGATTTTATAAGCAAGTATCTTTATATATTTTGGCATTGAGAATATTGTACGTAAAAACAAATATGGATATTTTCTTTATTTTTTAAAAGATCGTCGGTATTCGTGAAGTCCCACATACTGTATTTATTGTTATGAGGTTGTCATGGCTTTTGTATTTTTTTTAACTTATTTAACTCATGTTTGTAATGAATGTATTAAAAGCATTTCAGATTAAATAATTTTGTTTCAACACCAACAGATATGTTTTATTTATTAAAGTATGCGTTCAGTTATATTTAAGCTGTTAAATTTAAGCAGTATTTAAAATTACAACATTATACTTAATAGTTATCTTTGATTGAGGTTCTGTCTGATAATTGCATAGGGTGACCACTATGTGCATTTCTTCCCGGACATATCTCCTTTCTTATGCCATTTATAATGTGCGGACATATTTTAAAAAAATCAGAAAATGTCCTCCTTTTAGGGCTTCGTCAAGGGCTTAAACCAATTTTGTAGTTTTCTGAAATTGAGAAATTTCATCATACTGATATATCCAAGACAACTGAGAAGATTTTTTTCGAATGATGTATGGTGTAAATATTTTAAGGATTCGCCAGCTTTTAAAACTGGCAGAATTTTTCTTCTACATACCAGCCATAATACTCATGGTGAGAGAGAATTTTCTTTGATAAATTTTCAGTGAATAAAGGAGAAATAATTTCATATAGAAACCAGGAAAAAATCATCAATTTTCAGTAGGCCTATAATTTCAGTCACTTAAATTGTGTTGAATTTGATAGTTACTTATTAAATGTTTTCTTTGACGTCATTAGTTACTCTCTAATTTCACGACAAATAAACTACTTTATAGACTCAAATAATATTTTTTGCATTATCGCTACATGCCGGAAATAAAAGAATCTAAGCACAGAGACACTTAGAGGAAAGCTACAAATCCGCCGAAAACTCTGCAATTTACGTCTGTTGGAGTTAGGGTTGTTTTCTTTTCCATCATGATTTCGAAATTTAAGGCGAAGTACATGGAAAGGTGAATTGACGACAGTTTCTTCTAAGTCATTACTGCGAGCAGACGTTGCCGTCAAGCGTAATTTAATTGACCAAAGAAGTTCTGTAGTTTTTTAACACAGCATTTTAACACGAATGCTACGTTTTTTCTTTATTTTTTTTATTGTCGTAATTTTATTTTTACATAAGTTTCAGCCTCATATATAATAAGCATTTTACTTTAAAGTAATATAGGAAGACATTATAATGATTTTTGGTTCCAACTTAATTATTCTTTTCTTGAAGATAATTAATCAAATTTCATTTTAAATAGCCCGATCACGAATTAGGAGATTGGAATGATGCAGCAACTTACGAGAAAAGTTTTTTTAAATTCTTTTGATGAAATCATAAAATGATTCAATCTGTAACATATCTTGGAGCTGTGAATTTGATGTGGTATGATCAGCACCAATGAATTTTAAGGAGACTGATCGTTGAATAGCATGTAGTCTTGTGATGATTCTTTGATGAGCCGAATTCCAAACTTCACAACCATATTACGTCATCACTGGTCTTATGACCTATGTATAAAGCCTTACTTTGAGGGGAATTTTAAGATACGGAGATATAATCAGAGGGTGTAAGTGAATAAATCTGGCCAGAGCTTCATTTCTTGCATATTCTACATGTTCACTGTAGCGCAGACGTTTGTCGAGAATCAGTCCTAGATATTTAACTTCATTCTTGTAGTCAATGTTTTCTGAGAAGAGACGACAATCTGGTGTTTTAGGTTTCTTATGGGTGAATATGATAGCTTCTGTTTTTTCAATATTTACTTTTACTTACCAAATTTGTAAGCCGCGTTTCTAGAGCATTGAGTTGTGTTTGTAACTTGATATGGGCATTGTTGATGTTGAAGTCACTTGTGTAATACACAGTATCGTCTGCATATAATCCTAATTTACAATTAACAGAGCATGGCATGTCATGAACATAGACAGAATAGAGATATGGTGCAATTATGGAACCTTGGGGAACTCCTGAGTGAATATTCTGACCTGCTGAAAGTTCATTTTCCATTTTAACTTGAAAAGTTCGATCTGAGAGAAAACTGTGAATTATATGTATAAGCCCATCGTCTATGGTGAGTACTTGTAGTTTATGGAGAAGACCAAATTGCCAGACTATATCAAAAGCTTGAGCGATGTCAAAAAAAAAAAAAAAATTGCCGTTGTATGCTGATCTGTGTAAAAATGATCTTTGATGTGAGTAGTGATTCTTTTTAACTGATGAGCTGTGGAGTGCTGTTTCATGAAACCGAACTGCTGGTGATGAGTTCTTGATGGTGTCTGAAGAAGAGGAAGTAGACTTCTTGCAATGATTTTTTCTAAAATTTTTCCGGGAATACTTAACAACCTAATAGGCCGTCTGATATTAGGAATATTCTTTCTCGGTTTAGGAAATGTAACAATATGAGCATGTTTCAAGGATCTAGGAAAATATTTATGTTGCAAGCATTCGTTATAAATATTTGTACGATGTGTAATGGCTAATTGCGGAAGGCGAGTTAATATTTCAGTTGTGATTTCATGTGATCCAGGTGATTTCTTTTGTTTACTTTCGAAGAATTATAGCTTTCACTTCTGTGGGCGAAGTCTGAGCAATATCATATTTGACGAGAAGACTTAGCAAATTTCGTATTTGAGATTCTATATTATGAACGAATTGTAGATATATTGGAGTGTTGTTTGGCCAGAATCTCTATTCTAAGGAAGTTGCAACAACATTCGCTTTATCAATTGGTTTGTAATATCTCACTCTATTGTTGTCAACTATTGCTGTATTTGAAATTTTCTTTGATGTGCCTTGTAGTTACTTAATTAAGGACCAAAGATGTTCTGGTTTTTCTGTTATTTTTTCAACTGCAGATTCAAACTCTTGTATGCGTGAGATTTTATTTTTCTTTGGAGAGCTTTATTAAGTCGATTATAGCATCTTTTGGCTTGTGGGTTACCAGTTTCATGCCAATTCTTTCTTGCTTTATGTTTTGCTTTGTTAAGGAAGAGAAGTTCATTATTTTCTTGTAAGTCGAGGTCATGATCTTCTATGCAACTGGAAGAAGTTCTATAAGCGTCATTGATAGTATCAGTAAGGATCTGTATACTGGATTCAATATCGTCTTTAGTGACTAGATTTGGATTTCCTGGCAGAGTCTGTGTTAAGGTATTTTCAAATAAGTTCCAATCAGTATAATACTTCTTACGTGGTTTTTGACAAGAAAAAAGAATTAGCTGTATTAATAGGTATAAGAACAGGTAAGTGATCTGAATTAAGAGCGTTTAGTGGTTCAATAATGGGGGGCATCGCATATGTTTTGAGAAGAAATATATCTAGGACATCAGGTAGTTTATCTTTTTGATACGGGTAATAAGTTGGAAATATTGGGGCTAGAATGTAGTAATTGTGTTCTTCTGCATGTGCGTGGAGTACGCGTCCTTTTGGATTTATTAATCTAGAATGTCAGGATGTATGTTTGGCACTTAGATCACCACCAATGATAAATCTGGGGTGTGCACTGATGATTTTATCAAGTTCATTAGGAGAGAGATTTGAATTAGGAGGAATATATAGGGATGCAATCATTACTTATTTATTATCGAGAAGGAGTGTTATAGCTGTGATTTCAGCACAGGTTAAGCCAATTATTTGGATTGGGGCATAGGATATATTTCGCTTGATGATTGTAGCAGTACCTCCTCCACGTCTGTAAGGCTTGTCAGAGCGAATGATAGCGTAGTTACGTAATGTGAAACGATCAGTGGGTTCCAAATGGGTTTCTGTGATGAGAGCAATGTCGATACTATGTTCAAGTAAGAGATATTGAAGTTCATAAATTTGTCGTTTAATGCCATTTGCATTGAAATTAATTATACGAAGGTTTTTAATTTGTATTGGTTTAAGGAACATTTGTTTCTGGAGTCAGTATTGTTGTAATTGTTTCAAGTATTATGAATAGTTTAGAGAATGTATCTAATGCCTGTTGCATTTTTAATGCACTTTGTCTAATTTGAGTAATAATTTTGGTTAAGCCTGTGCTTTGAAGAAAAGTATAGAGTTCTTTAATATCCCCCATGAGTGTGTTTCTAGTAGTCTCTGTGTTGGAGTTCGTTTTCGTCCAAGCTGGATTAGATGTAAGATTGTCAAGCTTGGGAAATCATGGTGATTAATTGTATAATGTATTCCTCTATTTCTCAGTCTCTGTTCTTTCAGATCTTGTTTTTGTTGCAGTTTATTTCGATGTTGAAGAGCTATGTTACATTGTCGGTAATTAGCAGTGTGTGATTTACCGCAATTTGCGCAAGTAGGTGCGACTGATGGTCCTTTCACTGGACAGTCTTCAAGTTTATGATTGTTACCACATTTTACACATTTAGTAGGTAGGCAACAGCCCGAAGACATATGGCGATAGAGATTGGAATTATAGCATTGATATGTTTTTGTTTTCGGGTCGTAAGTTTCAATTAATATTGTTTGGTGACATATATATTTAAGATCATAAACTGTTCGCCCAACTTCATTATATTTTAAGGAGACAACCCATACTGGTAAATGAAATTTTTCAACAATATCTGTT
Source organism: Periplaneta americana (assembly GCF_040183065.1). NCBI lineage: Eukaryota > Metazoa > Arthropoda > Insecta > Blattodea > Blattidae > Periplaneta > Periplaneta americana. The sequence goes on along the minus strand of NC_091122.1, from coordinate 79,881,767 downwards.
GTCTGTCGAACACCGATAACGGGAACATCTAACATTAGTAACTCTTCTTGTATTTGTTGAGCAGTTACTTGTACTGGAAGTTTCTTGATCACGACTTGTAGCGGCTTGTGTGATTTAGGAGTAAACGTATAAAATCCAATATGCTTATCTTGGAATAAATTTTTTAGCTTGTTAAAAGCTTCTTATGATGAAACATGAATCCTTGTGATTGATTGTATATTATTCTTATAGGAAAGCCTATCCCTTTCTCCAGGTCCCGCGGTACTGAAAATAGTTAGGACATTTAGGAAGTATAGGAACAATGATTGGCGGAAATCTATCAGTTGTTACTTTAGGAGTGGCATCTAGCACCTCTTTTTGAGATTCATCATTTCCACAACGATCGTGCGAGAATACAGAGTTTCCATAATTTCTACAGTATTAACATTTAGCTGGGAAAGTGGGTTAAAATAATTATTTGTAGGAATCGAAATAAGTTGTTTTGAATATGAAGATTGTAGTGTCTTGAGTTTATCATATTGATTCATACCTGATGTTCCTGAAGTTGGTGGTGCAGGTTGTGGTTTTGATGTAACCGAATGTGAGGTATTTTGAAATATTGGTAAGTTACGTACTTCAAGTGATCTGTTTGGATTGATTAATTCTTTCTTAGCTGAAGATTTTTTTTGATTGCTTGACTTTATATAACATACCTTTTTTTAAGGTGTACGTTTTCGTTCGTGGGGCCTCTGTGAAGAGTTAATTCTGAAGTATCTTCTTCAATTGGAGTTGATTGTTTATTTCTTGTGGATAATTATTTGTTTCCTCCATAAGGATTTCTTGATTGGTGAGGCAATTGTTAGGAATCAGTGTCGTTTATCACAAGATTTATAAAACAATAAACGGAAGAAGAAACAGTACATATAACTTAATTAATATGTTATTTAAACACTAAACACTAAATAATAACTCAACACAAGATGCGTAACACAACACAAATAATAATTATTCAATATTTAAATTTCACGCTAGCTCTCTAAACACAACAATCGCGTCCATCATTTCTCTCTATCCCCTATATCACGAATGTCACTGAATTTCGGCTTTAGTGTTCCTCCATCTAGCCATCTAGCGTCTAAAGTTTACATTAATACGAAAAAGTGTAACACTATTGCCACCTGGCGAGTGAAATTCTACCTACTTACTCAAGTGGAAGCTTTAATGGGCTAAGGATTAAACAACGAGTTAGATACTGTCTTCGCGCTACGAGTTGGCTGGTGGAGTGGATTGGCGGGACGGGGGGACTTCACGCTACACTCTGACCTGAAAACGTCAGTCCACTTACCTGGCTACAGGGGAACGAAGTCAGACATAAAAGATTCTTCATCTTCGGTGTTGCTGTCGTTATGGCTGTCATCATCACTCTCATCACTGCTGTTATCGTTACTGGTGTCCGCGTCGCCAACATTAATGATGAACTCGTCTATAACGTCCTCCATTATTGCGTCTTTCTTCCAGTAGTAGTTTTCAATATCACTCACATGTTTACAGTATCCAGTCCAGTCTTCTTTAGTTACAGATTTGAATCGTCCTTGCCCAAGTTCTTGCAGTCTTATCAGTGACATATCACCCGTTGTGTTATGTAACCTTACATAGTTCTTAACACTACTCAAAGCTAATTCAATAGCGCTTAGGTCACACATATACGGTGGTAACCTAACGACAGTGTGACCATGATTTGCAAATATCGTATCTATTTGGTACACTTTTTGCTTAGGACGAATTTGTTCAATTAACGAAAAAAGAGTGAACTTTCTCTTATTTTCTTCACATGGCACTCCATGCCTTCGCAGGTAGTCCAACATTTCTTTTTTTACCGCTGATTTGGTTGGTACCTTATCTAATTGTTTTCCATGATAGGGCGCATTGTCCATGACGATTACAGATGGAGTAGACAGATTGGGAATAACTTTTTCAACCACCCACTTTTCGAAATTGTTAGAGTTCATCTGTCCATGATAGTCGCCTGTTGCTGTCCCCGCCTTGTATACTAATTCGCATCCTTCAATAAAGCCATTAATCCCACCCAGATGGACAACAATGAGTCTGTTAGACGCATTAACGGTAGTCAAAACTCCCGTAACGTCTTTATGCTGCCAGCACTTGCGAAACGTTAAATTGGTGTCTACCCATGTCTCGTCCAGGTACAAGATTGGTTTACCCTCTTCCGTAAGCTTTCTAATTGTCTGTAGGTATCTACACCTCCAATTTACAATGTTTTCCCTTTCAATTAAAAATTTTCGTCTCGATGCACACTTCTTCCATCTGAAACCCATTTCCTTTAGTATTCGTCGTAATGTTGTCGCCTTCCATTTGAAATCAATTCTGTCTTTTAACACAGGCAAAAGTTTCTTGCAGCTTGGTACTACTTTCTTGTTCAGATAAATATCCTCAATTATGTCCTTTGTCACTCTCCGGTCAAAGTCATCTACATTTGCGTTCCGATAGTCTGGACGTTTCCGTTTTTTTCCAGGTGTCGACAAAACACTTCCTTCTTCTTTGCAGTCTTTCATTTCTTTCCTTATACGCTGTATCGTTCTTATAGATACATTACAATACTTTTTTGCCCTTTCTGCAGATTTCGTAACAGGAATGCTAAGACATTGTTGTTCTTTTTCTTCATCACAGCATTTTATCACATTTGCAATAATATTTCTTTCTCCGCTATGGATTGTTAGTCCTTGTTTCCTCTTTGTCGACATATTTACAATTATTTGCAATTAATAAACCGCTATGTAAGCCTAAACTACCACTATACAATAATAAAAACTCCACTAACTGTATTATCATCAACTATATTAACACCAGAAAAAAAACCTATTATTAAAGACTTGCGATATATTGAAACTATTCTTGTTGAAACAAATAAAACACAACCAAACGCCACTATTATTTCACAGACCCGCAGACACTCTCAAATATACGTGCAGAAGATGTTTGTGAAACAGGAATACTGGCGTGAACAGCGCGATGCGCATGCGCGACTGTTTCCCCTCCGCCCCGTCTAGATACTTTTCGCGACTTCTCCTGGCGTGACAACAGTACTATAGAGAGGACAAAGATCTCAGAAAGTTAAGAAAATTGAACATTGGTCCGCCATGATTCGGTTAGTCAAAACAAAGGGGCGTGGCTCGGATGTTGTGGGAAATGACTGTGATGAAGTTAGTATTATTGTGAATTGAGTTACATATTAAGACTATGTTAATAACTAAAAAGTAAAATACACACAAAACTTTACGTTTTATAACAGCTGTAGGCCTATGTTTTATTAGTTTCACTAAATATAGCCCAGATATTAAATGACAAGCTATACTCGATGCAACCAAAGCAAAGCACCTAAAGACGGATGAATTTAGTCGGCAGAAGAAAAATAAATAATTTTTTGACTTCGTCACAAATTTAATTACCGTACAGCTAGTCTAACCTAATATGAAATCATGTAATTCAGTGCTCACCAGGTGATTTCAAGAGAGACGACGTATGTAACTAATAGGAGTAAAATATAGGCAAGATAGTGGCGAAAATTTAAAAAAATATCCAGGAATTAAGTTATTGAGAAAAATTCATTTGAAATTGGAATTAACACAGAGAACTTTTGAAAACTGAAATTATTAAAACTACAAATAATCTCTTAGCATGCAACATAATAATTAAAGAATGACACTAATAGAAAGTTACTCATGATCATAACTCACCCCATTTATTGAAACGATAAGATACTTACGATTAACATTGTTATCAGAAACAACAGGAGCCACAGTTAGGTACACTTCTTTTCGCGTGATGGAGACATCATGACAGTCTAATATAGTTTGAAACAAATATTGTCGCGTGATGGAGACATCGTGTAGTCTAATATAATTTGAAACAAGCATTGATCTCACACGTGTCTCGCAACTAAGCAGAGGCTTTTGCAGAATAAAACTGTTCTTACATTATTTTGAACAATAATGACAAATTGTGTGTGATGCAAGTGCTAACTTTCCTCTTTGGTAACAAAAAGAGCCCTAACGCATTAATAAAAAGAAAGTAGGAGTAGGCCCTATAAACACAATAAATACTAAACTCTTCATGGTACAAACTTATTAATACAGATATTTCGCTTATGCTCAGTCCGTCTTATCTTATAATTCTCTGCGGCAATGGTACCTGTATTGAGAGGGTTTAATTATCCAGCAACGAGTATTCTGATTTACGGTACATTTCATTTAAATCCGAGGGAATGAGACATTTTTGGAAATTTTAAAGTCTTAATTATTACTTTTTCATTTATAAATCAGCTTTTTACAAAACCTATAGCGAAATGTTTAAATTAAATATTGATGTATCTGAAAAATATAATACATGTACCAACTCGTTACAGTGTACCTTTGATAAGCACTCCTTGCGGAGGCTGACGGTACTATAGACGCCATGTTTTTTAGGGAATGATCCATAGTACTGTTGGCCTCCGCAGGGAGCGCTTATCAGAGGTCTTTAGCCTCTCTATAGTATCTAACTCGTTGGGATTAAACTAAAAGCCAGGTTATGAACCGAGGAACCGACTAAACAGGATGTAGGTGGCTGTGCGAGAGGAAAGTGCGGGTTAGAGGGGCAGCCTGTGCAGCCAGACGCGTCGAGTATGGCGGGTGGAGGGGGGGAAGGAGGACGGAGCTTTTCATTTGACCTCCCGTAAAAATGTCGTCTGCTAACGAAAATCTGGCAACGGAATCACGGAGACAGTGTAGACAAACTTCCCAGTTGCTTTGGAGCACCACGTGCATTACGAGTCGCATTTCGTACCAGCGTCATTAGCTCGTCTTTTCTTAAAAACAGTACTTTTAATTACTAATATTGTTGATAGTGTTATCGAGAATTTTATACAGTAATTATTTTAACATATCGGTGACAAACGCTGAACATGCTTTGACTGTAGCGCCACTATGTGGCAACAGAGCTCAGAAAGAGAGCAACAGAACGTTGCTTCCGGTTTAGACGGTTCATATACTGGCTTTTAGTGTAGACCTGTGAGGATAAAAAGAAATGAGAGAGCGATCCAAGGGGAAATGCTTGCAAGCGATGGGACGGATGTGACGTCAAACTACACCTTTTGTCCCATAATTCTCCGCGAATTACCGCCAAGTATTTAATTTTGCTACAGGCTGTTATGTCACATGGCGAAATTTAAATGTCTAACTCACATTTTAATAATGGTTAGTTGTTGCATTTGTGGTGTAACAGCTAAACCAAAATCTTCAGGAAATGCCGTAACCTTTCATATCTAAGCATTATATTGTTAAGTTACATTTAAGTATAATGAATGGTATTGATATAATAGTATGTAGGCCTAACCATTATGGCTTACGATGAAAGAATAATGGAACGGAGAAAAATTCTCTCCGGCGCCGGGATTTGAACCCGGGTTTTCAGTTCTACGTGCTGATGCTTTATCCACTAAGCCACACCGGATACAACCCCGACGCCGGTTAGAATCGTCTCAGATTAAGCTCCAACTCTTGGGTTCCTTCTAGTGGCCGCGCTCTGCACTACGTCATAGATGTCTATGAACGCAGGACCGAAGTCCACACATGTGCTGAGGTGCACTCGATATGAGTGACTAGTTGGCCGGGATCCGACGGAATAAGCGCCGTCTTAAATCACGAAGTGATTTACGCATATCATATATTGTTTTAATGTACCGAAGTACATATGATATTTCCATGCAGATATTCTGCATATATAATATATAATATACTAGTATAATATATAATATATAAATAATATATAATATTATGGCTTACGTTCCTCACAGATTTCCGAACGATATAAGTCGTAAAAATGAATGGATAAAAATTTATAAATAAGCCAAATTGGCAGCCAACGGCAAGAAGCGTTATTTGTTCGCAACATTTCCTGGAAGAATGTTTTGACAGGTCCTCCTCCTGCTCTACTGTTAGACTGAAATCATATGCAGTCCCAACTTTGCATGTGGAAAGACTTAAATATGTAAGCATATCATCCACATATATATATATATATATATATATATATATATATATATATATATATATATACATATATATATATATATATTTAGAATTTAACAGTGATGAAGTACAGCGCATTTAATTATAGTCTATAAGATTTCATATACAAATTAGCCTAGTTTTTTTCTCTTCCCTTTGAGGTTCGGCATCATAATCCAGAGACTCTAAAAGAAGTTCCTTATATAATTTCAACATCATCAGAACTGCCATCAAACTCTGACACACCAAGAAAGTTGGGCGAAAAGGAGGTTAAAAACGACACCGGATAGTAATCACCTCCCAGTCTGTTATAATTCTACACAGAATTACAGCACTTTTTTCTGCAGAAGAAAAGCACTGGCTATGGCCTATGCAACAATTGCACACTTTTCTAATTTTTCTGTAAATTTAGACATGATAAAGTGTCGCTATATAACTTAGTATTGTGTTAGGCCGTATAATGGTCTATCTATATACAAGATACGCCTACTACATAACCTATATAAAAATGTGGCCTACACTTTTCTGAACATTTATTAATAAAACAATTGATCATTAAATTTGTAATTTAGCATTATAATAGGACTGTATATATTCTTTGTACTGTATATAAAAATGTAAAATATTTTATAGCCTATATTTAAGAAATAATGTAATTTACCAGTATCAGGCCATGTGGCAACTACACGATAAAAATAATAGCCTACACTCTTTGAAAATACTACAGCCTATAATGATATTTTATTGTCGAACAGCCTTACGTAATTATATTTCACATGGTTGACCTTCACCTTGTACTATAAAAAATGTACTTTTCTGTTAGTAACTTACGGTATTTTATAAAGCCACGTATTTAAAAAATTAGACGCAACAGCACAGTATGTCCACCTATGCTCTATCTAACATATGAAGCTTCAAAAATTATATTTTGTCTTACGTAAATGACTTAGAATGGATGTGGAGAGAACAGGAGTAAATTAGTAGATTATTATATCAATGTACATTTCACTGTAGCTTTATTAAACGTATTATGGTTGTTACATGGACTGAACACTTCATTTCTACTTTTTTAAAATTGTTGTTCACTATATTCACTGAAAGAAAAGAATATTAGCTTTTATAAAAATAACACCCGCTTAATTTTACTAGACTTTCAAAATATTCCCAACATAAAACAGAAGTCTTAATCGTAACACTACGAACATAACAGCTGCTTAACACACCGGAAAAAGATGTGAACTATGAGTAATTTGGCGGCCATACTAGTACACCTTTTGGTTCAACCGTTTCAAGCTTATAGCCCGGGGTTGGTGTAGACGCAAGTACTTCAAACTACCCCGGGCTATAAGCTTGAAACGGTTGAACCAAAAGGCGTACTAGTATGGCCGCCAAATTACTCATAGTTCACATCTTTTTCCGGTGTGTTAAACAGCTGTTATGTTCGTAGTATTACGATTAAGACTTCTGTTTTATGTTGGGAATATTTTGAAAGTCTAGTAAAATTAAGCGGGTGTTATTTTTATAAAAGCTAATATTCTTTTCTTTTGGTGACTATAGTGAACAACAATTTTAAAAAAGTAGAAATGAAGTGTTCAGTCCATGTAACAACCATAATACGTTTAATAAAGCTACAGTGAAATGTACATTGATATAATAATCTACTAATTTACTCCTGTTCTCTCCACATCCATTCTAAGTCATTTACGTAAGACAAAATATAATTTTTGAAGCTTCATATGTTAGATAGAGCATAGGTGGACATACTGTGCTGTTGAGTCTAATTTTTTTAATACCTGGCTTTATAAAATACCGTAAGTTACTAACAGAAAAGTACATTTTTTATAGTACAAGGTGAAGGTCAACCATGTGAAATATAATTACGTAAGGCTGTTCGACAATAAAATATCATTATAGGCTGTAGTATTTTCAAAGAGTGTAGGCTATTATTTTTATCGTGTAGTTGCCACATGGCCTAATACTGGTAAATTACATTATTTCTTAAATATAGGCTATAAAATATTTTACATTTTTATATACAGTACAAAGAATATATACAGTCCTATTATAATGCTAAATTACAAATTTAATGATCAATTGTTTTATTAATGAATGTTCAGAAAAGTGTAGGCCACATTTTTATATAGGTTATGTAGTAGGCGTATCTTGTATATAGATGGACCATTATACGACCTAACACAATACTAAGTTATATAGCGACACTTTATCATGTCTAAATTTACAGAAAAATTAGAAAAGTGTGCATTTGTTGCATAGGCCATAGCCAGTGCTTTTCTTCTGCAGAAAAAAGTGCTGTAATTCTGTGTAGAATTATAACAGACTGGGAGGTGATTACTATCCGGTGTCGTTTTTAACCTCCTTTTCACCCAACTTTCTTGGTGTGTCAGAGTTTGATGGCAGTTCTGATGATGTTGAAATTATATAAGGAACTTCTTTTAGAGTCTCTGGATTATGATGCCGAACCTCAAAGGGAAGAGAAAAAAACTAGGCTAATTTGTATATGAAATCTTATAGACTATAATTAAATGCGCTGTACTTCATCACTGTTAAATTCTAAATATATATATAGGTGGATGATATGCTTACATATTTAAGTCTTTCCACATGCAAAGTTGGACTGCATATGATTTCAGTCTAACAGTAGAGCAGGAGGAGGACCTGTCAAAACATTCTTCCAGGAAATGTTGCGAACAAATAACGCTTCTTGCCGTTGGCTGCCAATTTGGCTTATTTATAAATTTTTATCCATTCATTTTTACGACTTATATCGTTCGGAAATCTGTGAAGAACGTAAGCCATAATGGTTAGGCCTACATACTATTATATCAATACCATTCATTATACATAAATGTAACAATATAATGCTTAGATATGAAAGGTCACGGCATTTCCTGAAGATTTTGGTTTAGCTGTTACTCCACAAATGCAACAACTAACCATTATTAAAATGTGAGTTAGACATTTAAATTTCGCCATGTGACATAGCAGCCTGTAGCAAAATTATATACTTGGCGGTAATTCGCGGAGAATTATGGGACAAAAGGTGTAGTTTGACGTCACATCCGTCCCATCGCTTGCAAGCATTTCCCCTTGGATCGCTCTCTCCTTTCTTTTTTATCCTCTCAGGCTTCAAACCATAGACTTATTAAATAACCGCTAGACCGCTCACTGGCGCTAGTGTTATGTTCCCAAATTGAACAGTCGACGAGCGGCCATTTGTTTGGTAGAGTTGAAGAAGTATGGTTCTTTCGTGTGCTGCTTTTTATTGCAGCAATGCACATGGATGTAACGATAATGAAGGAAGGAATGTTATATTTCACTGGTTAGTTAATCCTTCATTTCTAGGACGATTTTTTTCTCCATATTATGTTACAGAAGACTAACTATTGTACTTGCGATGTGACTCTTTATGCTTAAAGTTTCCTCGGAGTAAAGATTCCCTTAACCGAAAGTGGATAGGTGCAATCCGCAGAGAGAATTGCTACCCTACATTGAATCATTCAGTATGTTCAACTCATTTTGAAGATAGTAATTACCTTTCAAACTACGTTATTATACACTGTTATTGTCCTTCACTCACTCTATATCATTCATTTTCTTCAAACAGCTGTTTTTTCAGTGCATACATGAATAATAAAATTATTCACCGAACTTAAACATACAGAAACTGCATAAATTATATATATATATATATATATATATATATATATATATATATATATATATATATATATATAACTGATTGAAAGTAATTCCTGTCTTAATTACGGATTAATGAAACATTTTCTTATGCTATTGCTGCTGCTACTGCTATTATTACTACTACTACTGTTCCTGCTACTGTTGCTACTACTTTTTTGACTTCATAAAGCAATTTAACCTACAGAGTGAATTAAAAAATTTGGCATATTAATTCTTTTATTAACCGTGGTTATGAATGTTCACATTCAGAGTTCCTATGAAAATGATGCAAGTCTGAGCACGGTACCTATGTCTGACAGCCTGGTTTGTCGGGTATCCCAATTTAGGCGGGATTCTCCCAATTTCCTGGTTGAGTCCCTATTAAAGGGAGTCGGGATTGACAAAAATCCCAATTTTACATATATTAGCCTTGAACATAATTAAACAAATTAGTCTGTATTTCCTATTATCCGATATTTTTATTTATATATTGACTCAAATGGTAACATTGTAAACACAGAGATAACTGCGGATATTTAGTAAGTCTATGAGGTAGCCCAGCTGATTGCCGTAAGGCAACTAAACTCGCAAAATAATACTTCTTCTAGTTCTACCGCTTTGTTGATTATTCCGTCCCGGCCCATAGTCGCTGTTCTCGCAATTAGTAAACATTGTGTATTTCAAGTGCGTTGACTGGCAAGAAAGATAGCGTTTTGATATCGTACTTTACACTAATAACAGAGACATACAATTGCTGCCTTTTATAGTTTAGTGAACTATGTTTAAACATGGATTCATCGTCAGATAATGAAATTGTTGCAGTACCGGTTCAAAAATTAATTTATTAGCAAATTGTTAAAACATAGGCTATTCGCGGTTAGTAAAAGAAAAAAATTATTGTATTGTGTGTCCTTTGTATTTTAGTGTTTCTCACGGAGGCGAATAGGCGTATTACATTAAAAAGCACGTGAACACTGTGCAGAAAACTGCTATAAATTTTATGATAGGCTAATTGTTGACAAGTCTGTCTTAGGTTAGCTTCTGATATCCCGACTTCCCTCGTAGAAAACCTAGCAACTCTGCTGACAGAGAGACACGGTATTAAAGGTATCGCAAAGGAAGTATTGTTCCTTTCAACAAAAACATTTAGCTTACGGATACGCAATACAACACGTATTCGAATAGCGGTTTCGAAATCCCGCGCGTTTTCTACCTAACAAATGGCGGCTTTCTGCTGCTTCAATTTGGGAACATATTTCTCACTTCTCCGCTACGGGGTGGTAGGGGCTCGCTTCAAACATGGATGAACACAGTAAATGTGAAACTCCGGTCAGTAGACCTACCATCTAACATCTCCCGGAAGAAGTAACAAGGCCAGCGCCATATGTCGTAGGTGGTGAACATTAGAACTAGGTGATGGGTAGATTCCCAGAGTTCTTTACTTATCCGTTAGAGACCGTTAAATAGTTGAGAAGACAAGACAGAGTCTGTGGATACCAACGAGTTAGAAAGAGAAAGGTATAGAGTGGTCATTGCGCCGCCACGTTTGAAGAAAATTGAACGACCGTCCGCCATGAACTTATGCGTCCAAAACAAAGTGGGTGTGGCGATAAGTGACATTATAGAATCGTCAGCTGCCAAATTTCGTTTGCATAAATCAGTTAAACTGAAGTGGAAAAACCTAATATTTCGTCAAAAACGTGCTAGGAACTTAATCTAAATTTATGTACGCTAAATTTAAAACACTTGAGCTATTCCTAGGAGGAATGCTTAAAAGAATAACCTAAGCAAAATTGTCATGTAGTATGACAAGAAGTCCTAGCAAATGTACTGAAGAAATTGTTAATAATCCTAGGTTCTTTTAAATGCGACCTGCAAGATTGCCTATAAAATGAACGAGTATGATTCGGATAATTTTATTAAATTGTTTTCCCAGTCTCTACATGTTGCAAAACTATTTATTATACCATAAGATATGGAATGAAAGTAGGCCCTAACTGTAGTAAACAACCTTTACCTTCAAGCTTGTAACGTGGGTAAAACATGACCAAACACGCTTTTAGTTTTTTTTTTTTTTGTTACAGTAGAGTATAATTATTATCGAAATGTGAACGTGAGGCCAACAGCCGTCTGGTCTGTCTAAGCCTTTCAAGGGCTGTGGCACCACAGATAATTATTAGTGTATAATTGAGCACCCACGTACAATAATGGGGTAAGTACTAGTTACGAAATATATTCATATCCATTATTGCACGTGGGTGCTCAATTATGTTCTTTCATGTCCTTCCAGTCAAAATACTAACAACAATACGACCTACTCCAGAGTTTTGCGTTATTTTGGATGCGAGTGTCGAAATAAAATTTTAATATTTAATTGCAATTACTGGCTTTGAAACGGAATTGTAGCGATTTTATCCGTATTTAGTTTAACTTTATTACTAGTGAACCATTTATTTGATTAATCGTTTGTCTTCGAAATAGGCCTACTTTTTATAAGCTACAGCTCATCGTCTTCTTCTATAAGCAGTAAGGACAGAAGGAGCAGAAATAAAGAATGCCGGTGTCGAAATACAATTTTTATATTGTATTGCTATTTGTTTTTCACTGGATCTGAAACGGAATTGTAGTGGTTTTATCCGTATTTAGTTTAAGTACATTACCAGTGAACCATTTATTTTGTTTATGCCGGGCGTTGTTACGCATTTATGCATGAAAAAAGAATGTTGCTAATTAACAAAACTATGGACTTAACTTCATAAAATTTACATTAAATATGATATATCAGTTGTCTTTTCCTTTTGACATTGCAGTTATATGCAGCACACACAACAGGCATGTTTTTTCTTCGTTTATTGTAGTTCTTACCTCCGTTATACAACATTGTAAACAGACGAAATTTTACAAAGGTGGGCGCTTAGTTCAGATCTGCCGTGTTTCGCGGTGACACCGCAAAGAGCGCTGTACAGAACAACATGGCCACTCTATAGTCTTCTCTTTCTTACTCGTTCTCTTTCTAACTCGTTGGTGGTTACCCAGAGTAGCGCATCAACCAGTCGGCCACCATTGTTATTTCACTTCAACACGCTTGGGATAGGAATATTTAATGTAAAACGCAAATATTTTGTAACTTAAGAGCAAAAGGATCTTTATATATTTTAGAGCATTGTTGTTAGTCAACATATGAATGTAGAGAAGATCAGAGACCGGAAGTTTAGGCATTATGAATCATTAAAATACGCAAGCAAAAAGGCATCATAAATAGCTAAAATAGGCAGGCAAAAAGGCATTATAAATAGCTAAAATACGTAATAAAAGGCAATTACAAAAACCTTGCACTAGACTCATTTATTTACTAGATTACACTATTCAATAACTCGATCATCAAATTTTAAAGAACTTTAAAGTTTTGAACAAAGTGCTAGTGTTGTACTTGACACAAAAATGTTTTTAAAAGCCCTATGTATTTCAATGCCTTATTCATTGCACACGACAACCAAATGCTTTTTTAAGTTCTCTAGGGTCATGTTGAGTCTTCTGTCAGATAACACATATTTCATAACGAGAAAATGACCTCTGAACTTCGACAGAGGTTATTGGAGCAAATCTAAAACATAGCATCATTGTAGGATCCATTTCAACTGTAATAGAATTGTCACCTTGTAGAATTTTAGAAATGTTTCTAAGTTTATCAAGATCACAATTTTTCGAAAACACATTTTTACACTTTTCCCTAACTAATGAACCCCGTTTCCCTGGTACACTGTCCATTCTTTGCATTGCATCATCCACAATTTTCACTGATTTCGTCAAAGGCTGCCCTCTTTCTTGAAGCTGGCAGATCACTTGTGGCAGGAAACCAAACTCGGCCGCAATTAAAGCTAAATCATATTTCACTTCCGAAGAATTTAGAAGTTTCTTGGCTGCTACTACTGAAGATACTTCATTCTCCAGAGCGTTCACCACCTCAGTTATAGTCACGAAATTTGAAGCATAGTAAAGTGCCGCTGAGACCCATATCCCTCATCTCGTTATGATATGTTTGGGGGGCAGAGGTATATTTGGTACAATGGATTTAAATGCCAGAATTTTTTATGGGGCTTTCAGAAAAATCTTCTTGGTACTGGAAATCAAATTATCGACATCCGGAAACAAGCATCGTATCTCTTCTGACACTCTGTGTAAGCCGTGTGCTACGCAAGTCACGTGAAGCATGTTTGGAAATAGCACTTTTAAAGTTATTCCAGCCTTTTTCATGTATGGTGCAGCGTCACTGATGAAAAGTAACACGTTGTCGTATTGAATTTCTTCAGGCCACAGTAACTGTAATGAATTGATGAATAACTGCGCGATAGTTGAATTGTTAACTTTCTCTAGACACTCTGTTGCAAGTAGGAATGGTTTCATTGATTCATCTTCTGAAGGATCTAATGGCCCAACAATGACATTGGCAATGAAACGACCCGTAGGATCAGGTGACTCGTCGATAGAACTCCAGATCTTATTTTTAATTTTGTCTTTATTGATTTTCATTGTGTCATCGTAACATTCGCTTAAGTAACGTTTTCGCAAATTTGACTCGCTAGGCACAGATTCGTTCGTATACTTCTCCAAAAACTATCTTAATGTAGGATTCTGTAATTTACACAAAGGGATTTCGGCAGCAAGAAAAGCTTTACATAAGTCGATTTCAAATTGAGATTTTCGACTCGATCTTGCAATTACTGTTGGAAGCAAAGAAATCTTCTTCCCAGTAGCCTTGGAAAGTGCATTTTTGTGTGTGGTTGCACTGATGTGTTGCGATATGAAATATTTCTCTACGTAGTTCACTGACTGCTCACATATTTTGCATGTAAGTACTTTACCGTCAGTACAAAATACGTCGGATCCAATAGTATTAACGTAACTTTGCAATTTACTGCGTAAAGAAACACTGCATTTCGGCATCTTGCTGCTAGCTACAATGTCGCCGCAATGAAAACTCAAAGAAAAATAACCGTTGTTGCCGTGTCAAATGAACACAAGCGATAATTAAAACGCTTAGTATTATACATTTTTGCAAGGCAGCACTCATTGTTGCACAGAGAATATGAACTGACTGAAATACAATAATATACATTCGGTGAAGTCACTTTCATTGTAGCGGTTACAGAAATACATTAAAATATACCTGTAGTAAATTTTGAATAATAAATTAATAAATAATAGATAAAAAATCAAATAAAGGCAAAAAAACATTTATTTTGTAAATTAGGCATTTATATTAAAAAAGGCAGAAAAAGGCAACATAAAACTGTGACATTTAAATCACAAAGGTATAATTCGTACAGATTTATTTTCAAAATGAAGATAGATTTAACACATTTAAAAAGGCATTCTGCCAAAGTTCCGGTCTCTGATTATAATTAACAGAAAAAAGTTTAAATTTTGTTGACCAGTGTTATTACATCAACAATAAGGTAAAGTAGCCAAAAAAGAGATACTTTTTTTTAATTGCTTATAAATGAGGATGGGAATAGACATTTTAAATCTGAATGAGTGGAATACATATAATATTTCGTCTATTTTTAGGATTGAAAACACTAATTTTAGTTAGTTTTTATTATTATTTTAAATTATAAGAAAAAGTAAAACTAGGAAATAATGATGTTTTGGAGAGGGGTTCCAAATAAGAGATACGTGTGTTATTTAACTTTATATATGAACATGGACAAAAATTATTATCATTTGGCTGAAAATTAAATCTTGTAGATACTTCAGAAACATTTAAAAATTCAAGGGGTCAGTGCAACAATGGTCTAACTCCTCTCAACAAAAATTCTGTTCTTTATTTAGCATTTTTCCAAGTGAAAGTCGGTCAAATCGGACATGGAAGTACTAATCGTATTTAGGCTACTATTGCTAGAGAAAGAAAAATGATAGAACATTAAATTTCGATCTCCATATTTTAATTTTAAGTTGATTGCACTTATTTTGCCGACCCCTTTAATTGACACAATTCTTATTTGTCTGTATTGAGCAAGTTGGACAAATGGAAGGTTCTTCATCAGTGTTGTAGTCTTCGTGTGCCCAAAGACGACGTTTTGAACACTGAATGTATTTCTCCCCCCTGGGCCCTGATGTCCTCTGAAAAAATCGAGTCCAAAACAAGCACTCTCCATCAACATAATTTTATTCATATTCCGAGTCACTAGAGTTAATTAATTCCATTTCCACATCGGATTCTTCATTACTTGACGAACTCAGGCAGTGCTTCTTGGACAGAGTTTTTCTGTGGTGTTTGTTATTTTTGGAACAACTTCTTGCTAGCTCCATCTTTTCTTTGTTTTTCCTTATCTAAAGTCTCTCTCATTTGTTTCTGATAAGGAGTTGATATTATGATAATTCCTTTTCCTTGTCTTGATGACTTTACATGCATCTCCCCACTGGTTGAAGCTTGCGGCTCTTGGGGTGATTGTTACTGCTGCTGCTTCTGTAACTGTGGTATAACCAAAGATACCGTTTCTGGCGAGTGAAATAAGTAATGAGAACGTTGAGAGCGAATAACTTATCTTTGCCACGGTCTGTGGGCATAAAAGCTGACAACTGTGGATGGCAGATTGCTGACGTCACATCTGTTTAGGAGGTTGTACCACTCTCAGCCGAAGTGGCAACAGATGCCACTGACTGGACAGTGTACTCAAGGACACATCCTAGAAGCGCAAAGTGCGAGTGTCTTGCCTTTGACGCAGCCAGTGGCCAATAAGACTGACAACTGTGATTGGCAGTGATGTGTTGGGTATTACCGTTCACAGCTATACTGGCAATAAGTGCTCATTGACTGGCTTTTTACTCAAGCACACGCGGCACAAACGCTGGCACTGACTGTAGTAGCGATATTTACACAAGTTCAACGAAATTTTCGAAACCAGGAATCACAATTATATTTAATAGTTTTAATAATTACACAAGATTTCTATTTGAAATATTTAGAAAATATTTTACGAATTACGCACTTGTGTTATTTGATCTTTAAGTAAGGTAAATATTGTCGGACTAGCCAATTTTAATTGATTTTAGCTATTGATATTATTGCCATCTCAATGAATAATTAATTTTAGTCATTAATAATGATAACTTAATCATTTCAATTAGTAATTTTTGTAGTGAATAATGATTGACCTAATTCGTAATTAATTTTAATTAATAGTTCAATTATCTTTATTGGTTCTTATGTAGTTACTGGCAGACAAACTGACATGACTAGAAGCATTAACGTTTTTCGTAAACTCTCGAAGGGTACCGTGTGGCGTTGACCACAGTAGAGTACAGTTGTATTGTGTACGCGAGCTTTGCTGACGGAGTACAGTGCCGAGTCGTTTGGTCGCGTAATAAACAACAGTGCACATCCAGTGTATAACTTCCTACATATATAGTGTATTTGCGTTTATATATATTATTATTTTGTAAGCTTTTTTTTTTAGTGTTATAAAGACAGTGTAACGAACAATTTGGACAGAACATGGCCATTATACGTCGTGTTAACACAATAAAAGTTCAATTTGAAGCAAATGCCCTGCGCCCTACGGCGAGGGAATTACACGTGTGGATACAACAAACTCTGAACATAAACACAGATCAAGTATATATGTTGCAGTTGAACATGCAAGACAAATCGTTGTATATAAAAGTGATATCGCCAACTGTTTATGAGAAAATAGTGCAAAAACATGAAGGTGAAACAAAGTTTAAATACGGCAACGATGAACAAATGCAAATTAAAATTAGTAAAGCTGATTCTCCTGTTATAACAGTTAGAATATTTAATCTTCCTCCCGAGGTGCCGAATTCAATGGTAACGACAGCTTTGACTAGATATGGTGTTATCCATTCAGTGGGAAACGAACAATGGAGCACAGCATTCCCATTTCCTGTTAATAACGGTATCCGTGCTCTAAAGATGGAAGTGAAACAAAATATTCCAGGCTCAGTACCGATAGCGGGCTATAATGCCCATGTTACTCGTACATACAGTATATTGGTCAACCAATTTTATGTTTTGTGTGCCATGAGCCTGATCACAAAAAAGAAGACTGCCCACGAAGGAAAACAATCTTACCAGTTAGTGTTCAATCACGGAAAATGTTATTGAGTGACATAGTTATGGGGAGATCTTCACAAGGACCATCGACATCAAAAGAAGAGCGAACGATGACACGGCCCGTGGAGCGAGACGCACCGGTGAAAGACGACACAGATACATCTTCCGAGACAGCAGAGGTCACAAACGTAGTGACCGACAGGACGGAGCAGCCTACGTTGGAGACAACAGACCGGACAGAGGATACAACAGCAGAGGAGGTCAACACAGACGGACGAAATGCAGCTCCGGAGTTAATGGAAACAACAGTAATCCCGCCAGAATCGAAGTCACCCTCGCAATTTGGAGATGCTTCACTCGAGGTAAGCTGTACTTTACAATTAGAAGAACCAACGGAAACTCCATCAAAAAAACTAAAACCCACAACACAACAGGAAAATTCAAGGGACCCACGATTGCGATGTCGAGACGCGGGGCCCAGTAATGCAGCCACAGATAAAAACTCGCCACATGTAAATCCGAGTAGTAAAACAAAGAATAGTCCGACAAGACCACATCCATATGCTATATATGGACGTATCAAAGAGAGCAGAAAGAAAGAGGGTGCTGAAGGGAAATCGTTTCAGAAGGGGAATATAAACAATACCACCACTGTCGAGGGTATTACTGACTTGGACATGTTAGATGTGTAGGATGTATGTACGTCCGCGGTCCTGTTTGTTTATGTTTACAGCCTCTGGATTCTCCATTCGATAACAATATTACGCAAATATGTACTCTAAAAGTCAATTATATGAGAGGGAAACACAAACAACAGTCAATCAAAGAGAGCAACAAGAAAGAAGGTGTGGAAGTCAAATCGACTCATATAGGACATATAAACATTGCTAACAATATCGAAGGTATCATTGACTTGGACATATAAGTTGTGTAGGACGTATACACGATCGCGGTATTGTTTGTTTAAGTTTATAGCCTTCTAGATTTCTATCAAAGTTAATAGTATACAAAAACACTACTTTAAATATAACTAGTATGCAAGAGGAACACAAACAACAGTTACTCAAAGACAGCAACAAGAAAAACAGTGTTGAAGCAAAATCGACTCGGAAAGGACATATAAATTCTACCACCAATCCTGAGGTTATTACAGACTTGGACACGTTAAATGTGTAGGATGGATGTACGTCTGCGGTCTTGTCTGTTCATTCTCGCAGCCTTCTCGATTTTCTATTCTATGGTAATATTACGAAAATATGCTACTTTAAATGTCAATTGTATACAAGGCAAACACAAACAACAGTTACTTAATGTATTCATTAGGCAAACTGATATCGATGTGCTTTTATTGCAAGAAGTAAATAATGATATTTTCGAATTTTTGGGTCCGCAGTAAGAATATGTTGTAAACACCGGTGAGAATAATCGTGGTACTGCAATTATTTATCGCGCGGGGATGGATATTGATCAAGTGGAAACACATCCTAGTGGCAGAGTTATATCCATGAATCTTAATAACACACAATTTATAAACGTCTATCTGCCTTCGGGAACAAACTATCGTCAGGAGACAGAGAATTTTATCAGTAAAGAAATTCCGTTCTACCTGCGTCACCGATACAATCGGTGGAGATTGGAATTGTGTATTACACGCAAAAGACCAGACAGGCAAATATAATCCATCGCCAGCATTAGAAAATTTAACAAGAGAACTACAGTTAATGGACACCTGGGAACTCCTTCATGGTAATGATGAAGAGTATACTTTCCGTCGACAGAATTTATCGTCCAGATTAGATCGATTTTACATCACGCGACCGCATTCAACAGATGTATACAGAATTCAAGTGATACCGACACCTTTTTCGGATCATGATTGTGTCTGCATTTCCCTGCAGACAGATGGGAAAAGTTACTGGAAACTTAATGATTCTTTATTGTTTATACCTGACTACAGATACCAATTTGTTCAACATTTCAAAACTCTAAACACAAGAGTCAGAAATTAAAAATTCAATATAATGGAAAAATGGATGAAAATAGTGAAGCCTGGTGTCAAATCCTTTTATCAATCTGTAGGGATTCAACGAATACAAGAAATCAGAGCAACATTGCATTTTTATTACCAGATATTAGCTGAACTTTATGAGGCACAAAAAACAGAGGAAAATAAATGGGCAGACATCGTTGCAACTAAGTTGAAAATCTGTGAGATGCACAAAAAACTTATGAATGGTGTGATGGTCAGGGCCCGTGTACCGACAGTACACGAAGAAGAACGCTGTGCGCTTTACCATCTGGTAAAGGAAAAACGAAAGAGTAGAATGAAATATATAGGTCAGCTCCGCACTGCCGAAGGAAATATTGCGAACACTTCGAAAGATTGTATCAAAGAAGCTGAAGATTTTTTTACATCACTTTATGCTGCATCTCCAACATCACAGAAGGAAACAGCAAACATATTGACAAGTGTGAGCAGACATCTAAGTCTACAACAACAACAACAACAGAATCTCCAGTCACCAATAACGGAAGAAGAAATTCGGTCAGCATTAGAAGGCGCCCAAGAATACTGCTCCCGGTCCTGATGGATTATCTTATCAATTTTACAAGACCCATTGGCGCTTAATTAAGGAATATTTATTAGAGCTGATGAATTATATTTTAGAAAATGGTTCAGTTATCGATGGTTTCAGTGACGGTTTAGTGACTTTAATTCCGAAAACGACTAACCCAACTACAATGTCGGAGTACCGCCCCATTACTTTGCTCAACACTGATTACAAGCTGTTCATGAAGGTACTAGCTAATAGATTGAAACTGGCCTTTCGGGATATATTTGAAATTGGTCAGACATGCAGTGTTCCAGAAAAATCCATTATACATAACCTTTCCACAATTCGCGACAAGGTTCTGCATTTTGAAGAACATCATGATGATAAAGGAGCATTGCTCTCTGTGGACTTTAACAAGGCTTTGATCTGGTTAATCACCAGTACCTACAACAAGTCATGAAACGGTTTTGCATACCAGACAAAATAATTAACATTATCAAAAACGTGTATAGTACTGCACATTCCCGAGTCCAAGTTAATGGCTTTTTTACGAAACGAATCCCCATCTAATCGTCCGTACGCCAAGGATGTCCGTTGTCTATGTTCCTGTTTGCACTCAGTGTGGAACCTCTTATTCGAATGGCACATCGGAACTTAAATTCGGATGCACGAACAATATCCTCGCTATTCACTAGCAGAGTGTACGCAGATGATATGGTCTTTCTCCTTCGTGACGTAGAAGAATGTGCGACACTATCACATATTTTAGAAATATACAGTGCAGCCTCCGGTGCACAAATAAACGCACGGAAGTCCTTCTTGTTACCCCTGGGTAACTGGCCTGACAGACACACATTTAATGATATCATTACGGTACGCCAAGCGACGATTCTAGGAATGACAGTATGTGGTTCCTTCGATGAAATGATTGAAGTCAACTGGACAAAGACAACTGCTCTCACAAGAGCTGCACTGTTCCAACAGATACACAGAAATCTAAATCTTTTTGAAAGAGTATGACATGTTAATGTGTTCTGTTTGTCCAAATTGTGGTACCTAGCACAAATTCTCCCACTTCCAGATAAATACGCTACGGTCCTTGAACGTGCAGTCAGCTTCTATATTTGGAAAGGGTACCTGTACAAACTAAAGAAAACACAGTTGTGTTTGCCAAAAGGGAAAGGAGGGCTGCAATTGATAGCAGTGAAGGAAAAATGCCAAGCACTCATAACTCGGAACATTCTAAGAGGACAGCGAGGAGAAAGCGATTCAATGGACAACGACTTCTGGGAGCGACAAATTCCACCATTGTGCAGCAGAAAATCCACGCTACCGAAGTCTATACAAAGATTATGGCAATTAATAGAGTCATATCCTCCAGAACTAATCACATCGGACACAAAACAACAAACCAAATTGATTTATAAACACATCATGGAGAACAACTTTCAGTCCCCACGTATTACAGAACAATTTCCCAATCAACGCTGGCACAAAATTTGGCACAACATACATCTGGCCAATATCCCCACTGCATGGCAGACAACAGTTTATTGTTACATCAATCACATGATACCGACGGAGGAAAGAAAACACCGACACCATTTGACGGACTCGCCTGCATGTAAAACATGTGGTTACTTAGACACGCTGAAACACCGAATAACAAATTGCGGAACTGCAAAAACGACTTGGGACGGAGCAAAACATCTATTGCAGCAGATATGGCCCACGTCACAATTAAATGATAAGCATCAAACTCTTTTGTTAGTAGACCCTCCAACTGCAAAAGCAGTTTTCGTTAAGGTTTGGCTTGCTGCAGGATTTCTACACTATCAACTGAGGCATCAGTACACACAATGGAGGAGTTCTTGAAAATGCTCGCAACAGAACGTCACAAATTTGAGCAAACGTCATGAACAATCAGAATTTACAGCAACAAAAATCATTGCACCTTTAAAACAAATACATTCAAGGTACAAGGTTATGGCCGGTTTCAAGTGTGTGTGTGTGTGTGTGTGTGTTTTTGCATTCCGTTCTTCAGTGTACTTAGTGTATGTATGGTGTGAATAAATAATTAGGGTATTTGTATGTAAAAAAACTATTTAAAAAAAAGTACACAGAGGAAGGTATACAGCTACAAAGTGATAAGTGGGCCCAATTTTATTTAGTCGTGACAGAAGACGAAAATAAACAAAATGAGAAATGTTTCATCATGTTATTATTAGTATTCACCACAGCTCGATTGAAGCAACACAAATGCGTAATGAGTCCACTGACCATTCCAAAATTTGGTAGATTTTTTAATTGAATGCTCCAAATTTGAGGCTTCAAGAATGTAAAAATTGTTCTCTTAAGTTATGATGATTAACATATAAGCTTGGAAATTAATTTTACTTTACGAATTATGATTCTTTAATGTTTGTTGTGTTTAACTTCAATTTTCAGTGAAATATTAATTTTATTTTCCGAAAGAACACTATTTCTATACTTACATTCTGTGAAATATAACACGAAGTGTCGGTATTCATTCATAATTTAACTGTTTATCAAGAATCTACAATGATAACTTAAACTGAGTGCAAGATTGAATAATTTATTACTGATATGAAATGCACTTGTTTTATTTATTTCGACATAATGCACATTATCTGTTATGTCTAAATCCATTTAAATAATTGACGTACCTGTTTATATGCTGCATGTATTTTATTGATATAGCCAGTTAAAAATAAAAAAAAAGTTGAGCATCATAATAATACCAAATATGGGATGTAAATAAGAGATACTATATCTTAATAGGACCCCTAGGTATCTCTTATTAGAGAACGGAATAAATAAAAATGAAATAGCTACCCAAGGTCATAAATTATTATCATCCTTATTAGCAATCTACCTTATTATATGCAACATTTTGCCAGCATTTTTATAAAATTAATAATAAATTTGATGTAGCTTACATTAACTGCTGTTCACTTCCTCAACAAAAACCACTAAAAAGTTCAAAGTGTGAAAAATTACTTTGCTTGCTCTCAGCTTCGTTGCTTAATTGCAACTGAGATTAGACAAAGAACACGATGCCTTAGAAGCAGAAACATTGATTTCCCATAGTTGTCGAGAGATGGTAAATTATACCGGAGAAGTTAGCAATGTATCTCTTATTAGGGCCCTGTCTCTTATTTGGATACTTTACCTTATACATTTAAATTTTCAATATATTCCTATTTATAACAATATTATAAGTACCGCAGAAACACGAATTGCCTTACAGTAATTAAAACAATAATGTTGGAATTAAAATAATAAATCTAAACATTTCCAACTGCATTCCTCATGCCCATGCTTCGGCTTCCGCAATTAATAGGATTTCTGCGACCTTCCTTTGTATTTTCCAATCGAATAAAAAAATACAATCTTGTTCTTAAGAATAAATTCGAAATAATTGATTAAATGGCGATCTTACTCGTGTTAATTATGTAAGCCACACATGCTTACATAATTAGCACGAGTAAGATCGCCATTTAATCAATTATTTATATTCAAGTGTCAAAAGTAGTGTACGAAATATTCAACAGGAATAAATTCGAACTTTCACAGACATATTATGCCATTCTGGCAAAAAGCAATAAATTATTAGGGTTGGAATCGAGAAAAGTTGGTTACCTAATACTTTTTCTCTTCCTTTTAAATAAACTTTCAGCTTTCATGATCCAATCAAACATTTCACGGGAAGGGTAAATCAAAGCACCTGATTATATGATTTTATTTGAATAATGTGATGTAGGTCAGGAATAATTTAGTCTTGTTCATTAGTTACAGTTTTTTCGTGGCAATCTTCACATGTTTTATAATTCCTTTTTATCTTTGCAAGGACGTATCCTAACATATAATACAAAGATAGCTTTTCAGAGTCAGTGATATTAGTGCTGCAACTTAAGTCAATATTCAGTTCACATTACCAAAATCACCACCACCACCACCATCACCACCACCACCACCAACATCATAATCATCATCATCATCATCATCATCATCATCATCATCATGCAAACTACCATGAGAGTCATTGCAGTCAACTCCTTCAGTCTGAAAAAAATTCTGAAGTTGTTGAAAATCACTTACCGCGTAATTGCCACGCTTAGGTGAATTGAAAAACTGGGATATTGAAATAAGTCGCAGTGACGATGTAACTTCTTTAGCACCAGGTACAGGATTCTCAGATCTAACATTAGAAAATAAGCTTTCTAATGCGTCTTGGGTAGGCCTACCTAGCATGATGTATTTGCAATTTTCACTATTCAAGTAGTGCTCCTGAATGTCTAGTGCAGTCTGCATAATTAAAAAAATTCCTGTCTGAAACGGTTTCCAATTCCCATTTTTGCCAACGGACAACTCAGTCGTCATGTCAATTATTTCTCTCAAGAAAGATGTTTGGTTGTAGATATCTGGCTTATCATAACTTAAAGCCAGAGTCTGTGACCGCGAATTCATCACTCGAAACCATTTCTCAAACAAGTCAAAAAAACCAAGCGGTAGCGTTGTGACATGGCGAAAGTTTACCATATGTGATGTAGTATTTAATTGCAGCAGCAACATTAAGATTTATCAAAGATATCGCCAGCCAAACATTCATTTTTTCCTAATGTCCAGGTTTTATAGCATTTTCTTTTAACCTCGGAGCAAGTTTCAGTTGGACATTTTTCTCAACTCGAAAAACTCCTTTCCCTGGTTCAATTGGAACTTCATTTGAGGGCAAATTATACTTTTTTATGTTATCAGATGGAAAGAATGTGTGACCCTCAGTTAGAGCCAGCCTTAAGTTCTTGAATACGTGAGGCTTGTCAGGCATATAATACAACTGTCATCGGGATCACACGGATGTTGCGTGAAGTGTTTTGGCCAGTTATATCTAGAACATACAACCCGTTCAAACGCCAAATTGCTTGATTTTGCGAACCCATGTCGCTTACAATAACACACGTGCAGTCCAATGTCATGATCAGAGACCGGAAGTTTAGGAATTATGAATCATTAAGATAGGCAGGCAAAAAGTCATCATAAATAGCTAAAATAGGCAGGCAAAAAGGCATTGTAAATAGCTAAAATACGTAATAAAAGGCAATTACAAAAACCTTGCACTACACTCATTTATTTACTAAGGTCCCTGAGCCAAATAACGCCATGTATATCTTTAACGCCATGTATACCTTTAACGCCACCCTATTAATTTTTGTTAATGACACAAGTTTTCGGTAGTGCACTACTGTAGCCTGCATTCGCTTGCAATCTAATGCTGAAATGAGTTAATAGCTGTCCGCTGACATTTACGAGTGACATTATATTCCATCATTTTCCTGTCGTGTGTTGATAGTGAATGGCTGTTCTTGTATCAAGGTAAGAGGCAATATTTTATTTTGTGTGTTGAGCAAATAATAACTACATTAAACTATATGTTTTCGTGATCTTTAAACATTCTTCTATGTATTGAAAGTATTTGCTATCTATAAAATTTGAAAATGTTAGAGAAATAGGCATGTCATGTTATCAAGTACTCAGTAGCGCTTTAACGCCATGTGGCGTTAAAGGTCTACAGACAAAATTTTAGGTTATATTAGTACTAAGGTTGACAGTACAGCATCAGCAGACTGTTCTGGCGAGGAGAGGTGCAAGAAAGAGCATCTGGTTGCATCTGAGCACGCAGAAAATGTCACAATAAATTAAATGTTACATGCGCTAATGCTCTTTGTACACGTATGGTTATCTTCAAAAGCCAGCGTTTGTAGCCGGAGTGGGAGACAGATATGCCTCTTGGAACAGAGACTGTCATGAGTGCCAAGGGCTCTATGACAACTGCTGTATTCGTCCATTGGCTTGATCAATTCGCCCGATATAAGGTGGCAGGAGAGGTGGTGTTGATATTTGATGGAGCATCATCTCATCTGGACGCAAACATTACAAGTGCCACTGATAATTACGGAATCACACTGTATTGCCTTTCCAGTAGGCCTAATACAACACATGAGCTGCAACCCATGGATAAAGTGCAAATACTAGTTGGATGTGTTTTATATGTGAAGAAGATCGCGTTGAGAACATGTCATTATGTTCATATTATGCGAGTTGTTTACATGATAAGTGTGTAAACATCAGGAAAATCACTAAGCTTTCAACTTACAAATGTTCAATATGTGCAGTGGTGATATTGCTTCAATTGCTTATCGAACTCTTAATTTTTTTTTATTTTACAAAACTTAATTTTTTTGTTTTACTTATTGGAAAACATTCATATTAAACTAAGGTAAATGCTTTTGTGTTTAATAACTTTCTACTGTGTCACATTGTCTCTTTTTTTTTAAACTAAGGAGTCATTGGAAAGACTATTTCTCTGGCTTGAACTTGTGCACTAGGGTCCCTACCAACTTCAGGAAGACCAAGATGCTGGCAGTTTTCGTCTGCAGCTGATTCCTTTCAGGTGAACATATTGTGTTCATGGCACTGAATGATCGTTCACATTCGGCTGTGAATATGATTATTGTTTTCACAGCTCGAAGCAGAAGTTTCAAATCATCTGTTATTGTTTTGTCAGATGCATACAACCTAAACGCTGTTACCGTTTCCCTCATGGAACCTATATACAATTTTTCACATAGATATTTTATTTTACTCTCTCCGAAACAAATATCACTTCCTACATCTTCTGGCCACTTTGTTTCGTCAAAAACTTCCAAATTACTGAAAAGTTACTGATATTTAGCATTTATTTATTTATTTTATTGCTAGTAAGTTTGAGATGAATAAAAGTGAATACAATGTAAGATAAACTAGCCCACTCCTGAAAGAAGAAGCATTAGAAGTAGAAGATCTATGTGACTGACTGTTTAGCATTCTCTTTTCCATTTCTTCCACTAATGTACTGTAAAAAGCATGTTCGTTAATTTTGCACACTCTTCCATGTTCATGCAAGTTAACGTCATTGAATTTTTTACACTCAGGTGCAGTTCTTGTTAACTCTGTATACTCCAGGTCGGGTGTGTAAAGAGTGAAATACTTGAAGTTTTTGGATGACCAGGTTGTGAGCCTGACTGACAGATATCTCCCTCTTTTGTAATTGAAGCGACAGATCTTCTAATTCATTCAAACCCATATTCAGGACAAAGTTGATATCAGTTAAACGATCCAGCAGTCCTTTGTACATGGCTCTTTCCTTAGAATCTCTTCTTTTATCTTCCATAGCGATCTTAAAATGAATGGAAAGTGCTGAAAATCCTTCCAAATAGCTCTAATCTACCTAGCACTTGATGAAATCCATCTAACTCCTAAAATTCTTCCTATTGCCTAAATTTAGTACACAGATCGGAGGCACATTGCTTCAATTGATTTCTAGTTTTGGTGATGCATGATAAAGAGAATATAGTTTATCGAAGAATTTCCTCATGTGGTTGATCTGTGTCAAATTGGATACAACATCACAGACTGATAATTCAAGGCCGTGGTTGGCACAGTGCCACACAATAAGCTGAGGAAATTCTTTCTGGAGACTTACTGCCAGTCGTGATACACTACCTTACATATTAGACGCTCCATCATAGGCAAATGATATTAAATTGTAAGTTAGAAACGCTTGTAAAAAATGCTGAAGAAGACGGGTCTTTAAGGAATCATAAATGCATTGAGCCGAAGTATTTGAAAGTTCAACTAAATAAAAGAATAGACTACTGATTTCTTCAGAATTATTAAAATGCACCCGAAGACAGACACAAAGATCAGATTTTGACTTACTGAAGTTAATTCGTCTACCATCACACCAATCTTGAGATTATTTTCAACAACTTCCTTAACAACAGTTTTCCTCATTTCTTCACCAATTAAATTCGTAATGTCAGCAGCTAAATGTTTAGAATGTAGAATTAGCCCCATATCAAGACCGTTTGCTCTCTGTTCATCAATCAAGGATGGTAGATTATACAAGCTGGTGCATAGCATGATCAAGAACAATTTTAATTTTATTGTTTCCGGATTATTATTAAATTCAGCAAATCATGCTGCATCAGTACCATGTTCGTGCTTTATACTTATTTATGATTATTTTATATTCAACATTATTATTATTATTATTATTATTATTATTATTAGGGTAAACTAGGGTCTGTTGGACAGTCGGGCATGTTGGACACTCTGTACCTTAACGTGTTACCTCGCCACTTTTGGGCACCACATTCTGTTAGAAGTCAATGACGGAAGTAGCCCCACTCGTGACTACTTCCATCATTGACTTCTAGCAGAATGTGGTGCCCACAAGTGGCGAGGTAACACGTTAAAGTACAGAGTGTCCAACATGCCCGACTGTCGAACAGACCCTAGTTTACCCTATTATTATTATTATTATTATTATTATTATTATTATTATTATTATTATTATTATTACTATTATTAGCATCATAATTTATCATCATCATTTATATTAATACGGCTATTTTATTGATACTTATTAGTTCTTGATTTATTGTAGAATTATTTCTTGACTCGAAGTTTTTCATAACTTATATCAGTTATGTAACAACCCGTAGGAAATGGCTGTTCTAATGCAGCCAATAAGGATATAATAATAATTTATATTGTAATCCGTCTCACTGGATAATTACTTTTTCAAGTTTAGTGTGGTTATATTTATTTAGAGACGTTCTATTCAATCAATACGATCCAAAATTGTAACATCTATATTAATTCAATTCGGAAACCAAAATCACTGTCAATATACAAAATATTACTGTCAGTAATACGAATAATCAGTAAGTATAACTTTATTGCCATGTAAAAATATCTAAAAAATATGTTATTATACTAGCAAGTGTAAATAATAATTATTATTTGCATACATACTGCTGATGTCTACACTTCACTCAAACAGACGCCATAATGAATTACTTATTAAAAATTAAATACACGCAAACACTAAAAAGTAATTAACACTTCTTAGAAATACAAAATTAAAGTCACTCTCAATTTCTCAAATATTAATTGAACTTAACTCAATACATCGATACGAAATGAGTTTAAATCACCGCCAATTACCGTCGTCAACTCCCTAGACTTCAACTTATTAAACAATAAAGTACTACAATAATGAGGCGTACCATATTTCTTCTATCTGTGACTTTCTATTCTTACAGTTCTGCATGACGTCTATTATAATTATTATGACCATTTACTCGTAATATTTTATTATATTCTGTTTCGTCATGCGTAAACAGAATTAAACATTTATAAATAGAAGTATAGGCTATACAAAGAAATACCAATATTCTGTATTCCTAAAAAAGAAAAGAAAAATTTACAAGATCATTAATTTAGGCATATTGAACACTTACAACTTACAATGACAGAACAGAACAAAATCACCCTCTAAACTGAAGGGGAAAAGTTGCGCTGAGATCAACACAGTCCAAGAAAACAAATCCCCACGTGAAAGCTATTAGAGCGGATGTCGTAACATCTGGCAGTCATATCGATCGCTAATAGAACTGCGACGCGAACCTAGCGGCAGAAATTGTCGTGGTGCTCAGAGACCCAATCTTGTGCTGTTGTGAGCTGTGCGTCCAGATAAGTAACTATAACGACATTGCTCTTGATCATGCTATGCACCAGCTTGTATAATCTACCATCCTTGATTGATGAACAGAGAGCAAACGGTCTTGATATGGGGCTAATTCTACATTCTAAACATTTAGCTGCTGACATTACGAATTTAATTGGTGAAGAAATGAGGAAAACTGTTGTTAAGGAAGTTGTTGAAAATAATCTCAAGATTGGTGTGATGGTAGACGAATTAACTTCAGTAAGTCAAAATCTGATCTTTGTGTCTGTCTTCGGGTGCATTTTAATAATTCTGAAGAAATCAGTAGTCTATTCTTTTATTTAGTTGAACTTTCAAATACTTCGGCTCAATGCATTTATGATTCCTTAAAGACCCGTCTTCTTCAGCATTTTTTACAAGCGTTTCTAACTTACAATTTAATATCATTTGCCTATGATGGAGCGTCTAATATGTAAGGTAGTGTATCACGACTGGCAGTAAGTCTCCAGAAAGAATTTCCTCAGCTTATTGTGTGGCACTGTGCCAACCACGGCCTTGAATTATCAGTCTGTGATGTTGTATCCAATTTGACACAGATCAACCACATGAGGAAATTCTTCGATAAACTATATTCTCTTTATCATGCATCACCAAAACTAGAAATCAATTGAAGCAATGTGCCTCCGATCTGTGTACTAAATTTAGGCAATAGGAAGAATTTTAGGAGTTAGATGGATTTCATCAAGTGCTAGGTAGATTAGAGCTATTTGGAAGGATTTTCAGCACTTTCCATTCATTTTAAGATCGCTATGGAAGATAAAAGAAGAGATTCTAAGGAAAGAGCCATGTACAAAGGACTGCTGGATCGTTTAACTGATATCAACTTTGTCCTGAATATGGGTTTGAATGAATTAGAAGATCTGTCGCTTCAATTACAAAAGAGGGAGATATCTGTCAGTCAGGCTCACAACCTGGTCATCCAAAAACTTCAAGTATTTCACTCTTTACACACCCGACCTGGAGTATACAGAGTTAACAAGAACTGCACCTGAGTGTAAAAAATTCAATGACGTTAACTTGCATGAACATGGAAGAGTGTGCAAAATTAACGAACATGCTTTTTACAGTACATTAGTGGAAGAAATGGAAAAGAGAATGCTAAACAGTCAGTCACATAGATCTTCTACTTCTAATGCTTCTTCTTTCAGGAGTGGGCTAGTTTATCTTACATTGTATTCACTTTTATTCATCTCAAACTTACTAGCAATAAAATAAATAAATAAATGCTAAATATCAGTAACTTTTCAGTAATTTGGAAGTTTTTGACGAAACAAAGTGGCCAGAAGATGTAGGAAGTGATATTTGTTTCGGAGAGAGTAAAATAAAATATCTATGTGAAAAATTGTATATAGGTTCCATGAGGGAAACGGTAACAGCGTTTAGGTTGTATGCATCTGACAAAACAATAACAGATGATTTGAAACTTCTGCTTCGAGCTGTGAAAACAATAATCATATTCACAGCCGAATGTGAACGATCATTCAGTGCCATGAACACAATATGTTCACCTGAAAGGAATCAGCTGCAGACGAAAACTGCCAGCATCTTGGTCTTCCTGAAGTTGGTAGGGACCCTAGTGCACAAGTTCAAGCCAGAGAAATAGTCTTTCCAATGACTCCTTAGTTTAAAAAAAAAGAGACAATGTGACACAGTAGAAAGTTATTAAACACAAAAGCATTTACCTTAGTTTAATATGAATGTTTTCCAATAAGTAAAACAAAAAAATTAAGTTTTGTAAAATAAAAAAAAATTAAGAGTTCGATAAGCAATTGAAGCAATATCACCACTGCACATACTGAACATTTGTAAGTTGAAAGCTTAGTGATTTTCCTGATGTTTACACACTTATCATGTAAACAACTCGCATAATATGAACATAATGACATGTTCTCAACGCGATCTTCTTCACATATAAAACACATCCAACTAGTATTTGCACTTTATCCATGGGTTGCAGCTCATGTGTTGTATTAGGCCTACTGGAAAGGCAATACAGTGTGATTCCGTAATTATCAGTGGCACTTGTAATGTTTGCGTCCAGATGAGATGATGCTCCATCAAATATCAACACCACCTCTCCTGCCACCTTATATCGGGCGAATTGATCAAGCCAATGGACGAATACAGCAGTTGTCATAGAGCCCTTGGCACTCATGACAGTCTCTGTTCCAAGAGGCATATCTGTCTCCCACTCCGGCTACAAACGCTGGCTTTTGAAGATAACCATACGTGTACAAAGAGCATTAGCGCATGTAACATTTAATTTATTGTGACATTTTCTGCGTGCTCAGATGCAACCAGATGCTCTTTCTTGCACCTCTCCTCGCCAGAACAGTCTGCTGATGCTGTACTGTCAACCTTAGTACTAATATAACCTAAAATTTTGTCTGTAGACCTTTAACGCCACATGGCGTTAAAGCGCTACTGAGTACTTGATAACATGACATGCCTATTTCTCTAACATTTTCAAATTTTATAGATAGCAAATACTTTCAATACATAGAAGAATGTTTAAAGATCACGAAAACATATAGTTTAATGTAGTTATTATTTGCTCAACACACAAAATAAAATATTGCCTCTTACCTTGATACAAGAACAGCCATTCACTATCAACACACGACAGGAAAATGATGGAATATAATGTCACTCGTAAATGTCAGCGGACAGCTATTAACTCATTTCAGCATTAGATTGCAAGCGAATGCAGGCTACAGTAGTGCACTACCGAAAACTTGTGTCATTAACAAAAATTAATAGGGTGGCGTTAAAGGTATACATGGCGTTAAAGATATACATGGCGTTATTTGGCTCAGGGACCTTAGTAAATAAATGAGTGTAGTGCAAGGTTTTTGTAATTGCCTTTTATTACGTATTTTAGCTATTTACAATGCCTTTTTGCCTGCCTATTTTAGCTATTTATGATGACTTTTTGCCTGCCTATCTTAATGATTCATAATTCCTAAACTTCCGGTCTCTGATCATGACATTGGACTGCACGTGTGTTATTGTAAGCGACATGGGTTCGCAAAATCAAGCAATTTGGCGTTTGAACGGGTTGTATGTTCTAGATATAACTGGCCAAAACACTTCACGCAACATCCGTGTGATCCCGATGACAGTTGTATTATATGCCTGACAAGCCTCACGTATTCAAGAACTTAAGGCTGGCTCTAACTGAGGGTCACACATTCTTTCCATCTGATAACATAATTCATCACATGAAAATCGCACACCACTTCGCTGCACTTAACAAGTTGACGACAGTAACATGCGCGCCATCTTTGTTGCGTAGGTGACGCTTCTCTCGCTTGAGCTGCACAAGCCCCTACACCAGTATCTACGCAGACCATACTGTGCAGGTAAAATAGAACGTTGCGTGCGACGCCATTACTGTGGCAGCTCAAGCTAGCAGGCTATTAAGTTCCTAGCTACAAATATCGCAATTATAAGTATCCAGATCCTTAATAATACATAAAAATATAATAACTGTGAAATTATTGTTTATCCTTATTACACTAAAGCAATAAGTACACAATACGATTTATAAAACCAGTAT
This sequence comes from Periplaneta americana, assembly GCF_040183065.1. Taxonomy (NCBI): domain Eukaryota; kingdom Metazoa; phylum Arthropoda; class Insecta; order Blattodea; family Blattidae; genus Periplaneta; species Periplaneta americana. The sequence goes on along the minus strand of NC_091122.1, from coordinate 79,848,199 downwards.
AACTGGATTGAATATTGCGTCAGTAAAGTTTCATACGAAGAAGTAGTTGAAGAACCTACAATGCTCTATAAATATTGCATTATTTTTTGTCGAAACTAAGAATCCTCTTGATATTCATGTGCGTTCGTAGCTCGGCTGGACCGTTCCGCGGTGTTATATAACACAACAATAAGAATTTATTACAGTTCAGAAACCGGTCTGATACAGACTTGATTGCATGCTTTTTAGTTTTTAAACGACCTGCATGAATGTGTCTATAATATTTCTCGTCAATTGACGACCTGTACCGCGGAACGGTCCGGCCGAGCTACGAACGCACTGAACAATAAAAGTGTTATTGTGACGAACAGTGACAATAAAAACGAACAGGAATGAAGAAAATGTAGATCTACTATTTGCTCTAAAAAAGTAAAAAGAATTTATTATGTTGAGTGTTACTAATCAATCCACTAAATCTTACTTTAAAATGCATTAAATTGAAATCTCAGTAACATCAATAATAATAATAATAATAATAATAATAACAACAACAACAATAATAATAATAATAATAAGAATTTAAGTAATTGATTAACTAGCGGACTTACTCGTGTTAATTATGTAAGTTTGTGCGGCTTACAGCTGTTTCGGTGCTTCATCACCATCCTCAGAGCCTACTAGATCTCGGCGTCATCTCGAACTTCTCTGCCTGTTATGTGGGTGCGTTTGATTGTTGAAAGGTGTTGAAAGGTGGAGTCAAATAGTGTGTGTGTGCTGAAATTGATCTGTGTGTTGAGAATTTGATCGGGGTGTGTTTTAGTGTGTTTGTATATTTCGTATTGTTCTAGTGTGTTGAGTTTTTGGTTCTTGGGTTGTATGTGTAGGATTTCCATGTCCGCATTTATGTTATTGTATGTATGGTTAGCATTGGTTATATTGTGATCGGCGTATGTAGATGTATTGTGTCCTCTGGTTATTGCCTTAATGTGTTCTTTGTAGCGTCTTTGGAATGATCTGCCTGTCTGTCCAATGTAGAACTTGTCGCAACTATTACATGTGAGTTTGTATACACCTGTGTGGTCGTATTTATTTGTTTGTGTTTTTTGTGTGTTGAGATGTCTTTGTAGTGTGTTTTCCGTTCTGTATGCTATGTTGTATTTCTGCTTTCTGAATGAAGATGCGATCTTATGTGTGCTTTTGTTTTCAAATGTTAGTGTGATGTATTTCTTGTGTTTGTGTTGTGTTTTGCGTGTTTTTGTGTTTGTTAGGTTTTTGTTTTGTCTTTTTTATGATGTTGTCTATAATGTTTGGATTATAACCGTTTTCTTGTGCTATGTATTTGATTGTGTTGACTTCTTCATTCTAGTGTTGTTGGCTCATGGGTATGTTGAGTAATCTGTGTATCATTGAGTAATCTGTGTATCATTGTCCCACATAACAGGCAGAGAAGTTCGAGATGACGCCGAGATCTAATAGGCTCTGAGGATGGTGATGAAGCACCGAAACAGCTGTAAGCCGCACAAACTTACATAATTAACACGAGTAAGTCCGCTAGTTAATCAATTACTTATATTCAAGTTTAGGAGTAGTGTACGCAAGATTCAAAATGGAATAATAGTTTAGGCCTATTATTATTATTATTATTATTATTATTATTATTATTATTATTATTATTATTATTATTATTATTATTATTATTATTATTATTATGGGATATTGTAACTTTTCTATTAAATCAAGCATCAGATCTGAAAAATTTACTGTTTACAATGTCATGCAAGTTTCCGTTAATCAGGTTGTTTTTCCTACAGTTTTTAGTCAAGCTTCTTAAGTTTGATATTGAGCAATTCCACGAAAATGTCATACTGAGGTGAATTTCTTGAAATTGATGTAGGAGTATTTTTGTTGAAGAAATATGTTTCTTTATACTTTAAATCGCCTTATTTCGTAAGATAATGTTTAAAATACTCTTTCTTTTAGTCTATAACTTACTGCAGATCTTGTCATATTCCAAACGCTTAAAAAAACACGTATAGATACTTATGTTTCGTGTCACAATTTGGACACGTACATTTGTTTTATTTCGAGCCGTTTTTTTGTATACTATATTTTGGTCTTTCTTTGAAGTAAATATGTAATTAGTTGAAGTACCCTAAGATCCTAAATAACTTAAAATCATTATAATTATTTGTACTGTAAGTTACGGTCAGTCCGTCACAAGAAACATACAAAAACTCTTTCACACAGCACAATAATTGACGGATTAAAATTTCCTTTGGTATTCTGCGTTATTACTACATGACCAATAAAAAAAGTATTGGAACATTTTCTTCTAAAGTGATTTCGTTTTCCGCAGCGGCATTGTGAGTGACTGACATGTCTCGCTCTCAGCTGTTATGCTGTTCATTCTCACAGCGTGTTTAGTTACTTGGAAGGCCTTGGTGAAGTTATACGTGAACTGGTGGTAAGTGTGCAGTAATTATACCTGAAAAAAGCAAAATGAGATTCAGGCAGCTCATTGGAGCAATAAGCAGGTCTCAATATTTACTGCTGATGTCTGGTTTAAACAGGAAGGTGACAGGGAAGTTCAGAAGAAATCCTCTGCATTAGTGTCAGATTATGTAGCACATGACAAATAGGCTATGCAGTGAATGTTTGTCTATGAAAAATGTTTTCGGAAATTTTGGCGATTCTTCCGAACATTGAGGTGGTAAAAATATTTTCAGATAAATCAGCGAGTCATTTTAAACAGAAGTAAACATTGAGCAATGTGACATTGCTTGCTCGCATATTTGAATTTAACATAGAACGGAACTTCTTTCAGTCACATCATGGCAAAGGGGCCGTGGATGTGATTGGAGGCCAAGTAAAAAGGATAGCATGGATGCCTGCGAAATCGGGGAAGAAGATACAAAGCGCTACAGAATTTTGTAACATTGTGAGCAATAAAAACATCCAAATTATTGTTAAGGAGGTAGCACAGATTGAGATAGACGAAGGAAAAAAGTATCTCGAAAAACGATTTGAACATCTTGCACCTATTCCGACATCTCATGGAGTTCATTACGTGAAAGTATTAGATCCCTATGTTGTAGAATATGTACAACTGTCTTGTGAACAATCAGTGCGAAAGGTCCACAGGTTCCGTGTGTGAAAAGAAACTAAAGTTTGTTCACTAACAAGTGACATATTGACAGTGTTCCTGCCGTACTTGTTAGACTAAATAAGTGAGTCAACGAGTGCCGTGGAGTGCTTCTACGTGTTTAATTCCAATGGTTCAAATTCAATCTAAAAGTAGAACTCAACATTCTAATCTATTATTATGAACATAATATATAACAGCCATAGGCATGGGAAATATAAACTGTGATCTGCGTCACCTTATCGTAATCGTTAAGGAGGTCAGTGCCAGATGATTAGGAACGCGCTTGAATAACGTAACATACGGTCTTACACTGGGGAGTTGATGCCATATAGAGTGATAAGCGCTGTCAAGGTTGCTGTGACACTCTTATAGTCCTAAAATTAAACACCAATGCATATGGCTTGTATATATAGTATTTAATCACAGAGAAAGAACTATATATGTTATTAAGTAGGCCTATGTAATTCTTGTATGTGCATTAATATGTGTCATTTAAGATGCATGGTTAAGCAAACTAAGTTTTGTATTCTGGAAAACATATTAACCGAGCGGGCTAGCGGAGTGGTAGAGGGCTGGCCTTGCATTCGGGAGGTCCGGGGTTCGATCCCAGGGGCCGGCATTCCTAACTGAGGTTTTTCATGGTTTCCTCAGTTATTTCCAGGCAAATGCCGGGATTGTACCTCTTGAAAGTCCGGCCATATGTGTGAGTGAATGCCGTGTAATGTCTTCAATGTTTGTGTTGTATCGGAGCTGATCCCTCGTCCGGGGAGGCCCTCCATGTCCTTGTGTGGTCAAAAAAGTATGTATGTGATCCACAGTTTAATTCCTCTCCCGACAGGTCGCGGCCCTGTAAGGCCCGTGTGGCGTGGGTCGTGTAAATGAACCTACAAGGGAGAGGTTAAACTCAGGGAAAGAAAGAAAGAAAGAAAGAAAGAAAGAAAGAAAGAAAGAAAGAAAACAAACATATTATTCATTTAAATTAATCGTTATGTTAATTTACTACTTATTTTGTACTATTTACGGTTCTGTAAGTGCAACTTCATTTTATAATTTAGAGATGTCAGTCAGTTACAGAATGAGGTCAGTCTGTTACACATCACTTTTTCGGCCATAACTCCATTAATCATCGTGGTTTGGAGGTCGTTTTCAACTTAAACTGAAGATAACAATTTCCTTTCCGAACTATATTTTGCAAAATTGTATCTGCAATGACAATTCAGAGAAATCTGTGGAGAACCATGTTCACCCGAAGAGAGAGTTGACATTTATGTCAGTCTGTTACACACACTTTGGACGTAAATAAATAGTATACTTTTCCTATTAAAGACGTTTATTTTTATATGTATCTTAAGTGTACACTTCCCTCTATAAAATCCTGCGGTGACACAGTCTAATTTCAACCCATTATACAATTTAGGCAAACATTTTGCTGTCAAAGTGTACTGTAAATGTCAGTCAGTTACACGTGGAATTGCTCTATTATAACTGCATACCTGTCACATCCTCTGATTGAGGTTCTGGCTGATATGTACATCCATTATCAGGCAGTATATCTTACTCGACGATATGTGTCAGAGGAAAAACAATTATTGTTTGTACACATCTGAAGTCTGATCAGTGTAATATGTAGTTAGGCGGCGATGTATGCAATGGAGGGGGAATGGAACTGGCCACCCTACCCCATTATCTCCTGAACTATACCTGGTGAGGTTTAACTTGTCTCAGTAGCAATAAAACCAAGTCCCTTCAAATGAGGGTGGAGATTATAGGAGGGTTGTAAATTCTCAGTATTCCTTTCAAAACCTTGTTATTGTGCAGGCTACCGGAACTCAGTTTCTTGAAAGACAAGCTCAGTGACGGAACTACACAGTACGAAGAGAGATATTTTGTTACTGAGTATTCTATTTTGTGCTACAGAATGTATCAACTTGTAAGTGATTTTTACATCCCTTTTAATTTATTTGTGTTATTTGTGCTTTTGATTTTGGTGCTCCTAGCTGGTGTAGGCAAACAAGGGAAACCGTTACAGTCAGACGCTAGGGAAATCGTATGTTTGGTGCATAAGTTCTTTGAAGAAGAATTAGACGCACTGAAAAACGGAAGAGAAACAATATCAGTATCAAATGTATTAGGTAGAACGGCGGTTGCGACTGGTGTATCTAGGCGAACAGTTTCTCGTATTTTAAATCAAAAACAACAGGCGGAAAAAAGTGGAAACGTTTTGTCAACACCAGGAAAGAAGAGACCCAACAGAACACCAAATAAAACTGTTATAGATTCGTTTACTGGTTCTGCTATTCGCCGTACAATTTACAATTTGTATCAATCAAGGTTTTTGCCAAGTTTAGATAATATGAGGGAGGCTCTAAAAGAGGCGAAATTGTTTGATGGTAGCAAATGGACTCTTCGACAGATATTGAAGAAAATGAAATTTCGCTACGTCAAAAATAATCAAAGACGGAAAATGCTAATGCAAAGGAGTGATGTTGTAGTAAAGAGATTTCATTTTTTGAGGAAAATAAGAGAATATCGATCTTCTAACCGCCCTATTATCTATTTGGACGAGACCTGGATCAACGTAAATCACACTAAAGATAAAATATGGATGTGTGAAAATTCTGAGGGCGACCTAGAATCACCACTACGAGTCCCCATAGGCAAAGGCCAACGATTTATCGTGCTTCACGCTGGATCGCAGACTGGATTTGTACCTAATGGTTTATTGTGTTTCAAATCCAAATCTACACGAGACTACCATGAAGAAATGAACGGGAATGTTTTTAAGAACTGGTTTATTAATACTCTCCTCCCTAATATACCACAGAATTCAGTGATAGTAATGGACAATGCATCTTACCATTCAGTTGAACTAAATAAAGCTCCCGTTTCTTCCACTAAAAAAAAAAAAAAAAGAAATGCAAGCATGGTTACGCTATCACAATATTCCGTACGATCCGTGTTATACTAAACCAGTTTTATATGTTACTGTTAAAAGATCAAAAGACAGATTCAGAACATACGAAATCGACACAGTTGCTGTTCAACATGGACACACCGTACTGCGTTTGCCACCATATCATTGTGACTTTAATCCAATAGAATTGATATGGGCGCAAGTAAAAAGTGACGTAGCAAAACACAACACTGATTTCAAAATTAGCAAAACTAAGGAATTGTTTGAAGCCGCGTTGGAAAAAATAACACCTGAAAATTGGAATAGTGCGTGTGAACATGTTCGGTATATTGAAGATTCTTATAGGAGCAAAGATGGTATCGTGGATGAGCTCTTGGACAGTTTTGTCATAAATTTAGAAGAATCGGATACAGGTACAGATACAGATAAGTGTGAGGAGACTAACGACATCTCTATTTTCATGGAAGCAAGCCCTTCCGCCACTGGATGTATGGACGGCATCGCTCCATTGCCCCAATCACCATAACAATACAGACGAGGTAAGACATATCTCCTTTCTCTCTCTTTTCACAGTGAGACAAGATACATCACATCTAGTATAATTGCCTCATAAGTGGTGCCTTCTTGGTATGACAAATGATGTTCAGACCTGTCTTCGGACAGTTGATTAAACAACAATCTGGCACATTTTCTTTTACAAGCCAGGTTTTCTTTTTCAAACTCCTAATCTGGTCATTCCTTTTCTGTAAATCACCATCCATTAATGTCAATCTTGTCTTGTGACTGAGCATATAATTGTATTCGGCACTAATAGCAACAGGGACGTGTGAACAATTCGCAATAAGTTACATTGTCTGGTTCTGAGACTCCAGTAGGCTAACTTACTTCTTTTCACAATACTCCAAGGGTTGTTTTTCTACCTAAAATAATATTATACCACGAAAAAAAAAAACAAATTCTACTAAATATACTTTTAAATGATGAAGTTCAAGCCAATGGAAAATATGTCTACGTGAATTTAACTTGTTTCAACAATGAACCTATCCGCATGAGATGTTCTGGAAAATTAAAGAGGGATGATACTGCGCTATCTTCCATTTTTTTCATGTGATTTCCAGAAGCAATCTTTTGTGAAGTGTTCAGAATACAATTTGTATTGTGATAATTGTTCGAATAAAATTATCTCTTCTAATAGCAGATAGCCATCGCAACAGTAGTTCTGCTTTTCTTTGTAGAGGGAGAGCTAGGAAGAACACATATTTTATTATAATGCCTCTATCATATTTTAAAAATAGCAGCAATATGTTTGCCGAAATAGTTTTAGTGTAAGCTGACAGAATAATTCAATCTACATGAAAGTGCTCTTTATTTCTTGCAGCAATTGAACGTTAAATTATTAACTGCTTTTAAATGTCGTTATTTACGCATTAAAAGTGATGCTTAGCATTTCCTGAAGCGATTTGTGCAGTTACAAGCCTTACAAGAATGCATCATTATGATAGATTCATCAAATGCACACTGGATACATTCGCAATCACAATCACAATCACAACTGCCTGTTAAATGCCACATTGCCACAATGATGACGATGCGCGAAGGGTTTCAATTTTGCACAGCACAGCAGCGGTCACTGTGCGCCTAGGTAAGTAACTATAACGTCATTGGAGCTGCACATGCAAAATAAATTGTGTCTGCAGTGAAAACTTCAAACTATATCTCTGTGAAATGTCAACATCCCAGCCGCAATACCAAGGCAGAAAAAAATATTGTGCATTACTTTCCGATCCACACTCTTATGTGAGGCAATAAAATGGAACATCTACAATATCTGTTACGGAGATCATGGAGAGAACTACTGCTCCTACTGGTGTGTTCCGTTATTCTGTATACAGAATGCTTAATGAGAAGAAGATAGCGGACGAATCAGGAACAAAAGTGTAAAACCCAAGAAATAAACGACCTAATAGGACGCAGAAAAATACTACTATCGATTCCTTCACTGCAGCTGCCTTTAAAAGGAAAATTTATACGTCACCACTTTTACAGATATGCAGAAGGTGTTGGCACAGCAAAACTTAATTCTTGATAGTATATGGATAATGGGGCAAATTTTGAAGTAAATGAATTTTTGGTACCCACTAAGCTAAAAACGACCAAGGGCATAATTTTCTTATAGAAAGATTTGATGTTGTGACTATTATTTATCTAGATGAAACATGGATCAACGTTAACTATACAAAAAGTAAAGCGTGGATGTGTGAGAAATCCGATGGTGACAATTTTCTCTTGGAAGTATCACTAGGAAAGGGGGAAAGATTTATAATTCTCCATGCAGGATATTCGTCTGGATTCATTTCGAATATCCTCCTTTGTTTTCAATCGAAGTCAATAAAGGACTGACATGAGGAAATTCACATTGCCGTTTTCAAGGACTGGTTCATAAATAAGCTTCTTCCAAACGTCCCATAAAATAGTATTATAGACCGTAGTTATCATTCAATTGAATTAAAATAAAGGTCCAGTATCACCATGAAAAAAAAAAACTTGAAATGCAAATCCGCTTAAGAGATAATAAAATTTAATTTAATTTTAGAGCTATCAAGATAGATTTGTACGAACTCATTAAAATAAAAAGATCTCAACTTAATAAAGTACGAAACGGAATGTAGCATTCAAATTAAACAGTGTAAGATCATTATTCGAAATAGCATTGTAAACATCAATGCAGAGAATTATACAACTGCGTGCGAACACGTAGAGATAGAGGAAATATTTTATTGGGAGAGGGATGGATTGGTTGATCAAATCATCGACCAGTCCCTAATTAACTTGGACGATTCGAATACTGAAAATGAGGACGACGGAGCTGCTTGGGACCAAGAAGAAGAGTACACCGCTGATATCTTCATCCTTATAGTATGGTCCGATGCCTGGGACAACCAAGCCCCTACAGTCTAGGCTGCGCAGAACGAGGAACGCTGCGCTTGCCGCCATGTTGATGGAGAGCAGACGCGTAATAGCAGTACGTAAATCACGCAATTTAATGCTGTAATGATCTAAAATTGACAGATTAGCCTATGGACATTTTCGACGTTTAACGTAAAATTAGGACGAAATAAACATATTCAAAGTTTCATTGATATGCGTCAGAGCATTAAAGGAAAGAAAATACGTACGCAGCAATTTATAGAAAACATGCTCATACATCCATAAATAGGCCTTCCTACACGATACACATTATAGAATATATAATTTTACGATAATCAGCATATTGTTAGGTTTTAGAGAATCGAACATTATATTACCGGTACTTCTAGACCATAGGATATATGTAAGTAATCTGACAAAATATAATACGCAAAGGTAGCCAAATTATATTGAATACATTCTTCAATTAATAAAGGGAATGCTATCAATTACAAAAAGTACCGGTACCTAATACATTGCAAACAATAGGTAACGTGAAGACATAAAAATTAAACATAATCACTTTATGCAAAATAAAAAAGACATAACTTACTTTTTATGAGTGGATTTATTTACATACTGTATTGTTATTTTAAATAAATAAAATAGATATATTATCACTGCTTGCGAAGTGATGGTACATAATTTTATGCACATATGTAATATCAATAAGATGGCATTCCTTGCATTTTTAGTAAGATATATCCGGCAAAATATAAAAGGGTTATTTATAGGTGAACCCTGAATCAAAAGTTCACAAAGAAGGTTTAGCTATTACAGCCATTTACTTATTTATTTATTTGTTGTTTGTTTATTTATTCATTCATTTAATTATTTGTTATTTAGTTATTTATAATCTGTATATTTATTTATCCATATATGGAATTTGAATGAAAGTTTATTATCTTGCAGATAAATTAATTTACATAATAAAAACAAAAAGTTATCTTTCCACTAAATTGTGTTTAACATCTGATGTGTAAGTCTAAATAATTCACTCAGTGGGATTTCTCTACAGTCTGATACACCTGTACTAACAATTAAGTATTCTTTATTGTCGTAAACTACTGATTGATTTTTAATGATATTGATATTGTAACAACAGAGATAATATTATATTGTACCTTTTGCAAATGGCTTAGAAAATTAAACAGGGATGGTATATCATCTTTCAAAATTCTATTTCTATTACTTTCCCAAAAATCTGTATCTTTAAAATGAGACGAACACAATTTTACATAATGTGAAGACACAAATTATTTGTCTCTTATTATAGCAACAAGGGCTTCTTCAAAGGGAACATGTAAAGACAGATTGTTGCCTAATTATAAACTTTTTCAACTATGGTATCTAAGATATACATAAGTTACACTTTCAATGTAGCCTCCAGAATTCAATTTTAGGGAAAATCGCAATAAGCAGAACGTAGAAGCTCCGCCCACCACCCCTTTCACTTTTCTCCTACTAGCTCATCGGACACTCTAGGTGATAGGCGAATGTTGCGTCGAATGCACATTTCATGTGGGTGGGGATAACTTCCCCTACTGGCGTTCTGTTTATTGCGATTTGTCCCAATTTTATTATTTTAAATCGAGTGTACTTACTTGTGAAAAGAAATTCCTTACCCTCTAAGCCACGTGTTTTTGCACTTATACGCCGCACAGGAAATCACCATTTTACACTATTTACAAAGCACATCACTTCATATTAATTATAATAATATTTACAAAACAAAAATTCGTATTAATATCACATAAATTTATATTACTTTCACAGTGTTCACTAAAAAACACCCGAGACAAAACAAAGGACAAACTATCGTGTTTACCGCTCTGTTTCTACCAGTAACATGGCGGCGTAAACATGCGCAGATTGGTTTCAATTTTGGACAGAACGTCAGCTCTCTGTGTGAGTCTGGTATAGCCTACTATACTGTATAACGTCTTTGGGACAACAGCGCTATGGAATGTGTAGTAAGAATAAAGCTTAAGTACTTTCTCAAGGTTTATACTTTTGAGTATGAGCACTTCCTGTGATTATATACTCGTAACTACTAGAACATACTCATTTTCGTAAGAATAAAGACATTCTACCTAACGCGAATTTATACTTATCTCAACAGCCTTCTTGATCGTTTAAAAGTTAGTATATACTCATGTTACCTATCGTCTTTGACCACATTGCACTGTGATGCTCCGTTTTTTTTTATAGGCTTTCACATGCTATCTGCATGGTGTAGTGGTTTATCTTTTGCTTTTTTGTAAATTTTAATAATGGATAAATAAATAAATAAATAAATAAGTACATAAATAGAATAAATAATAAAATACAATAATTAAATAAATTAAATTAATTAATTAAATAAATTAAATTAATTAATTAAATAAATTAAATAAATAGACACATAAATAAATTAAATTAATTAACTAAATAAATGAATGTATTAAATAAATAAATAAGTATATAAGTAATGAAATAAATTAATTAAATAATTAAGAAAATAAATAAAATAAATAAATAAAATAAATAAATTAAGTAAATAAATAAATAAGTACATATATTAAATAAAGAGATAAATAAATAAATAAAATAAATAAATGAATAAATAAATAAGTAAATAAATATGAAAGAGAGAGTGAATCAGATAAGTGACGTTAATAAAGCAGGAAACAAGAAAATACTACTGGGAAATCGTCATTACGGGATGTTGGATAGAGATTACATCCATTTCTAGAATTCCAATTATGGTAATTGTATTTTTTATTATGGAGCAGTTACATATAATTTTAAAGTTACAAGTAATTGCATTTTGCAATTCAAATTTTACAAAATAAACTGTAACTGTACAATCTAACCTTATAATTTTATAGCCATTCATATTCTTATAGTTTATGTTTTTATGAAGAACAAATATGTGTTTAACCAATTTCACATTCACTTTTGTGAAGCGTTAAAGGCTTCTGAAATTCACGTCTTTTTCTATATTTTTCCATGAGGCACTACATCGTTCATAAATTATGCCATTTCTTTTTAATTTAACTTTAAATTGAACACAAATCAACAAATACTCAGAATTGAGCCTGCTACAAACCATACTCAGAATAACATGAGAACGAACTTATAAATATGAGAATATACTAGCTTTTATTCTTATCAAGCATGAGTATATATTCTGTACAAGATGGACGCTTGAGTATATTCTACTATACTTCCATGTTATGAGTATGTAATCAAAAATGAGTAGGTACCGGCACTCAAATGTTTTTATTCTTACTAACAAGAGTATATACTAAAAAATAAAGTCCAGTATATGCTATATACTCATGTTCATTCTTACCACGGAATGAGTACATCTATTTCCCTCGCTTTCTAAAATGCTGTGTCAAGTAAAACACGGGCTTCAGTGTTGTGAGCAGCCACATTCCACGCTATTGTAGGGATTCTCCTGCCTTCTTTTCATAATTTAAAGATTGCTGTTAGCCACCGGCTAGCTCAGTCTACTAAGGCGCTTGCCTTCTGATCCGGAGTTCCACTCGGGAGCGGGTTCGATTCTTGCTTGGACTGATTACCTGGTTGGGTTTTTTCCGAGCTTTTCCCCAACTGTGAGGCAAATGCCAGGTAATCTATGGCGAATCCTAGGCCTCATCTCGCTATCACCAATTCCATCGGCGCCAAATAATCTCGTAGTTGATACAGCGTTGTTAAATAACCAAGTAAAATAAAAAAAAAAAAAGATTGCTGTTTCTCCTGTAACATATATGTATAAAATATGCGTAAAATCAAATTTATATCATTAAATTTAGGTATATAATTTTAGGTTTTTATATTTTAATTGTAACACTGTTGTACTTTGTAAGGTATTTAGAGTGAAATCAAATTTGCAAAATTATAAATAGATACATTTCATTTTCCATATGTAGATCTTAATTCTAACATTGTTGTCCTCTTCACAACCTATTTCAATATTTTAAAGCATATTTTTAGGAGCCTAAATGTGATTTTCTTTTAGTTTAAGTATCCGCGATCTACTCATAATAATATGAATAAAATCATTTGAATAACTTTGAATTCACCACTGTAGAGTAACGGTTAGGCTTTCTGACTGTGAAACGAGCTTGCCTGGATTAAAATCCTGGTTGGAACGAGATATCTGGTTGAGGTTTTTCCGAGGTTTTCTCTCACCCCATTAAGAGCAAAAGCTTGGTGACTTTCGGCGCTGGACCCTGGACTCATTTCGCTGACATTTTCACCTTCATTTTACTCACACTCTAGATAACCATCGTAGTTGATGAAGCATTGTGAAATAAACCAATTAAAACATTTTTGGCGCAATGGGCATGGACAAATGAGGGAACAGTATCATGATAAAAATTTATTCGTATTTAGTGATTATTTATTTTTTATTTTCTTTATTATAAGGTTTTACAATATCCGAGAACATCTTCCTGTGCCCATTTTCAGGATTCTATAGCCTTTCTCCATTCTTCTCTATTCTCACATGCCCCAGTCTTCGAATCTCCTTTCTCTCATTGTTCTATTTAGTGATTACACTGGTCAACAGCCATTTTGCGTCAGACATAAAACTAACAAATTCTTATTAATTTCGACCTCCTGAATTCAAAAATAACAATCAAAATGTTCCATCAGTTCGAGTTTTCGAGCTGCACAATATAATTCATTTTATATGCATTCTATTTAAAATATCATCGTATTTCGTATGTAACTATTTTGTTTTACGATTATGACGACTCATTATGTGAAAACAATATTAGTATAAGTAGGCCACTATGTTAGTAGCACTTGTAGAAACGGAAATTATTTTATTACCCTTTTACGAGTCTATTTGGAGAGGGGGGGGAAACAGGTTCGCGGTGTGAATTAGTTTGAGTTTACCTGATTTTACTTGAGATGTGCATTTCTTTTACTGTGAGCTTTAATGACATTACTGTAGTTTATATTTTGCAATAGACCACCTTGTCAAAACTACTTCTAGAAGCGGAAATTCTTTTAGTGCCCTTTTCGGTTCAATTTGGAGGGGGAGAAACAGATTCACTATATGAAATTGCTTCAGTTTACCAGGAGATATCCGTGGTGTTAGTATTCTGTGTTAAGACGTGTATTTCTTTAAAGTGTGCTTTAATGATAATATTCAAAGTACGAATGGTTTATATGTGCGGATTTGAAGGTTGTAGCATTGCTTTTTGGAATTCAATTAGGACAGCCTACACAAAATTTTGCCAATGGGACAGTCGCGCTCGAGATAACCATTATAAAATAAAATAGACAATCACTAGAGCCAGGGAAGAAATATATTATACATGAACCCCTTGTACGTTAAAGTAAAGTAATTTTACTCCCTTCACACATTAAGTTAGGGTTAATAAAGAATTTTGTTAAAGGGATGAATCATACAACTGAAGCATTTAAAAATATCCAGGAAAAATTTCCTACTATTAGTGACTCGAAAATAAAAGAGGGAGTTTTCAATGGACCATAAATTAGAGAAATAATGAAGGACAATCACTTCGAATCTTTGTTGGAAGGAAAAGAGAAAGCCGCCTGGATTCCATTCAAGGAGGTTGTATTAAATTTTCTAGGTAACCGTAGAAGTGAGAACTAAGAAGAACTAGTGCAAAATTTACTGTTGGCGTATGAAACTATGGGTTGTAACATATGACTGAAAATTCACTTCCTTCACTCCCATCTTGACTTTTCCCCCGAGAATTGTAACGATTTCAGTGATGAGCATGGTGAGCGCTTTCATCAAGAAATTTCAACTGAGGAAAAAAGATATCAAGACAGTGGAGTACCAATATACTAGCAAAGTATTGTTGAACTTTATCTTATGATTTACCTGATGCCCAGTATGAAAGAAAATGCAGAAAAATAAATCTGTAATCTTCTGAACAGTGAATATTTAACCTTATTGTCATTATACAAAGCAGTATTGTGAATAGATATAAATTCGAAAATTTTTCAAAACCTGTAACCAACAACTGCTTTTTATTGTCATATTCGTATTCAGGAGGCTCAAATTATATAGTAAACATGTATCACATGCCCAGCGCAAAAAAAGTTAAAATGTGTTACGCAATGTTATTAGGCCTATTATTATTATTATTATTATTATTATTATTATTATTATTATTATTATTATTATTTACTAGTAATGTTATATTTTATAGTTGTAATTGGTTGTAATATTAACTTAGTCCATGTGATTACTACAATATCATAGTGATTATGTTTTGAAACATTATACAGTATCGCATTGCAAACAATTGGACATGGTTCTGGCATTCTGGCTGATTGGTGTTGTGAATGCAGCAGAGAAACGTCAGAAACCAGGCTGGAAGCTAGTGGTTGGTTACATACCCTGAGAGAGAGAGAGAGAGAGAGAGAGAGAGAGAGAGAGAGAGAAAGTAGAATGCTTCCGTATCTGTCTCCCTTTTATCCCAGCATCCCATTGTCACAAGCAGATATATTTGGACGGCAACATCTCACATCACCCACACGTTCAAATTCATCCTCAGTCAAAATGTTGTATAAACACGAAGTAACAAAATATAAGATAAAACAAATATTAGGGTAATTCCATGCAAAACAGTATGATGAAAAACATTCATATCTCCAAATTTGTTAAAAATTGTACATTCAACTCTTTATGTCGTATATATTAATCATGTACAAAATTATGTTTGGGACAGCTACCGTTTAAATGTAATGGGCAGTTAAAATATTTTTATTTAAGTATTTTAAATTTGTTTTCTGACCACAAGAATAATTACAATTTTTTTTAAGATATCATTAGATAGCTTACAAAATAGGTTATTAAGATACTATAATTCAGTGCAGCTCTAAAAATTGTATTTAGATAAATTCAAAAATATTTAAAAAAAACGCCATTACATAAAATCGAATACTTCAATTCGCATGAAAAAAATAAATGACAATTTACTGAGCATTTTCATTAGGCTGTCAAATTTTCATAATGGGATCTTCAAAAATAAGGAAGTTATAAATTAAATCAACTCGCCGTGTAAAGGGTGATCTATGCTGCTGCGCCATGCGCCATCACTGCTGCTGGTCACTGCGAGAAGCGATTCCGCGTTGACGACCGGTTCGCGTCACACGTCTGATTTCAACTAGTTTCGGTACTTCTGATGAATCAGAATAGGGTTTTATTGCTAACTTTCCACTAACTGGAACCACACAGTGAACACTTCTTGTTCCGGGAACAGTCTTGAGGCCGGCAAATCTTTGAGGATTTAGATTTTGTAACTACTTCTTCATGTTTTTCAATGGATGTGAATGACACAATAATTCCCTGTATATTGCACTTTGACCAATCATACAGTCCTTTAGGAGTAGAAATTAGAGTTCCTGGCTTTTGCAGCGAGTCGGTTGATTGTACCCCTTACACTGACACTGGGCCCTTTACCATGACTAGTTCCAAAGAAATGCCACTCCGCAGGTATTTGAAAATCGTGTTCATGATTGAGTAGATTAACGGATTTTTTTCGTTCTTGCACTTGCTAGCTGCTCCATCACTGAAATCATATATTTCAGATTTTTCTGTATGTGTTTTGTTTCAGGTGTTCTATCATTTTCCTTTAAAAAAACATGAACTGTTGCACTATCGTGAACTAAGCATTCCGAAATTACCGAAAAACAAAGGTTCTCTAAATTACCACCAACTGAATTTCTGTAATATATTGTGAATGGGTGTATTGTTGCTTGAGAAGTACTCCAGTGATGACCTTGTGTAGCATCCTGAATAATAAAACTGTAATTCTCTCAAAAATCACCAATGATAATGAGCTCACAGGGCTTTACTTCATTTTTCAGCTACTTTAAATAATTTGCTTGGGACTTTGCAATGAAGTTGTGTACAGTATCTTGAATTTTTTAAGCCAACCAATGAAGTTATTAATGAAATTTACACAGTCACTTTTGACTAAAATCATATTGGCCCTGTCAGTTGTCGTCCATTCCTTGTACTAAATTTCTACTAAATTTCTCTGAAACAATCGCGTCAATATTTCTGATAGATTTCTCATAGGTAAGTGTATAGTTCCTTATGTTCAAGAGCATATGCTTCTTCACTCGTTGGATTTCCCGCCTGCGTTTGTAAACATTCTTTTTCGCTTGTTGATTTGTCGACCTTACTTTCAGTCCCAGCAACTTCACTAATTATTTCAATTTTTGAAATCTTATGGAAAAGGGTTCTCAAATAGCATCATCTACCACTAAATGCGAGACCTTTTTACACAAGCTACTTGTCACTTTTCTTTTACAAACTTGTGAATGTTTTTAAAGTCCGAAATTGTTGAAACACCACAGATGACGCCAACTTTTCGTCTTTAATTTAGGCATAATGAACACTTACAACTTACAATGACAGAACAGATCAAAATCGCCGTCTAAACTGAAGGGAAAAAGTTACAATGACAGAACAGAACAGAATCACCCTCTAAACTGAAGGGAAAAAGTTGCGCTGAGATTATAACAGGGAAAAAAAAAAAAAAAAAAAAAAAAAAAAAAAAAAAAAAAAAAAAAAAAAAAAAAAAAACTATCACGTGAAATCTATAAGCGTACAATTGAGCGGATGTCGCAACATCTA
The DNA here is from genome assembly GCF_040183065.1 of Periplaneta americana. NCBI lineage: Eukaryota > Metazoa > Arthropoda > Insecta > Blattodea > Blattidae > Periplaneta > Periplaneta americana. The sequence continues at coordinate 79,830,571 of NC_091122.1, read as the reverse complement.
GCATTTGTGATATCGATCGCTAAGCGCGCGTGTGGATGTATGGTATGAGAGCGTGACGTAATACACTGCACACGACTTTGATCCTTAATGGCAACATTTGCAATTCTGGTTTATTTAATATTTCCCAAAGTATTAGAGATCCCATCATACAATTTTTGTAATAGATTAAAAAATTGCTTATCTCACCGTAAAAAATAGAGCATGGTAAAAAAGAATATTCGATTTTAAAATATTAACATTTCTTTATTTTACTGTAAGTTTTAATACATGTTCGAAGTAAAAATCCATAATAACTCAGAAGTAAGTTTAAATATATAGAGTCATCATTGTATTGGCACAATTTTTACGTCCATACAATGAAGCATGTCATTTTAATAATATTTTTAACAATAGTCTACATATCAACTCCCCGAATATTTCACCCTTCATTACTTTTCAAGCCTTGGTGAGATGAAGTTCATATTAGGCCATTTAACTATTTATTATTATGGCATTCATTTACTAGAATATTGAAAAAATTCAGAACTTGACGTTACAAATTTTAAAATTTTGTATGGACTTACCCCATTAGTTAATTTATCCGTATACAAATAAAAAATGAAACGGTGATTTCAAAAACATCCCAAGTCCTTATTTTTGCCAAATATGGTTTTATCCTGAATCGTGTTGTATGAAGTGGACCGTATCTAGTGACGAGATAAACCATCCAACTTTGCATTTCACTACCACACATAATGGCGACTAAATGCTATAGTGATTTCAAGAAAATCCCAAGTCCGAGACTTGGGAGGTTCTTGATTTCACCATCTATTTTGTACAGCGCTAGTGTTGCCAAAGAGCTGAGTGTGTATTGAAAATGGCTGACTTGGTGGAGGCTGTTGATGATTTTAGTACATTTAAAGGTAAAAGAAAAAGAAATGAGAGCGAGTGGAAGAAAAATAAAATGAAACTCTTAAGAATGGAAGGCAAGGAGTACATTAATACGAGTGGTAAGAAGATTGAAGCTCGCAAAGCAGGTAGCTCTTGCAGGTATGTAAACATCCAACAGGTTGCTATGTTACATTCCGCAGATTATTAATATTTTATATTAGATGGAGTTTCTTTCGTACAAATACTTTGAACGTACTTAGACCTACTATAATATTTAAAGGGAGAAATTGTCTGAAACTGGTGTGTATATAATTTATCTTAAACCGACACGTACTTATGCAAGCATAACCTCACTTTATATTAAAATAGGCGTTTGAAAATTATTTAACAGTTGCATACATTCGTACTTATTTATTTTAGGTGTAAAAGAGGATGTCTTGGTAAATTTTCTGATGAGACAAAGCAGTTTCTATTGACCAACTTCAATACATTTACCTCCCAAGATGCTTATTTGTACGGTCTTATTCGTGAAAGTGTTATTGCCAGAAGGCGTCCAAGGAAAGGAAAGGATTCCATGCAACGTATAAACCAATATACTGTACATATACTGTACGTATCATGAAGCTCCGAGACAAATATTGTACTTATTCTCAAAATTCATTACAATAATCATGTGCTTCATTCTATTTATTTTTTTTTTTAGATTGTACTTGGTGAAGAGGACACCATCGTATGCCATGAAGGGTTTGCTAGTTTGTTTGGAATAGGTGTTGCAAGAGTAAGACGCTTAACAGGCATTCACAGTAATGGTTTGTCACCGAAAGACAACAGAGGACGCCACAACAGACCGAGTGCTAAGTCAGAAGAAATAAAAGAGCAAATAGACTATCACATGCGCTCATTTCCTTACTGCGTCCAACATTATGGTTCACGAGCGAAACAGAGATGATTACGTTCTGATTTAGATATAATGCACATGTATGTGTTGTTTCTGAGAAAGCATTATCCTGAAACGTAGGCTACTTGCAAGTAAAAAGTGGTGCGGATCCCAAGACTGTATAGTGAAGTATGAATATTACCTGCGCTATTATCAAGAACATTTCAACTACTCATTTGGTAGACCAAGAAGCGATGTATGTGGTTTCTGTGAAGAATATCGTGTCAAAATAAGTACCGAAACAAATAGGGTGGTCAGGAAACGTTTACAAAATTATTTAAAACTTCACAAATCAAAAGCCAAAAAGTTTCAGACGTCAATGAAAGAGGCAACTCAGTATCTACAGAATAATGAAAATGCAGAAGCAATCTGTTTTGATTCTGAGCAGAATATTCCTTTCCCGCATCTTGCAGTTTGTGGTGTATTTTATAAAAGACAGCTATGGCTCCATAATTTTGCTTTACAAGTTTGAGAAGCGGTAAAAGTGTAATGTTTGCATGGCCAGAAACGAAAGCAAGAAAGGAAGTTAATGAAGTTCTTTCTTGTCTCAATATTTACATTAATAACTTTCTTTCTGAAAGTTGCAAAGAGCTCTTTTTGTTTTCAGATAGTTGCATTAGTCAAAAACAATATGACGATGATGCAGTATTTTTTCACTCAAGGTTATGTACACAGATTTTCGAAGGTTACTCAGATGTTCCCAGTCAGAGGACATTCCTTTTTGCCGTGCGACCAGCACTTCGCCGTAATTGAAAAGATGAAGAGAATGAAGAGACGAATGGAGACAATGGAAATGTATAAAGGATGGCTAGAATTAATAAAGAAAAAGTTTCTAGTATATTGCTTACAAACAGTGTAAATTATTGATTTCCAAACAGGATGCAAGGAGTATTTCAAACCTAGCATAACAAAAGACAAAGAGAGGTTTGGTTTTACAAAGTATGAAGTATTCAAGTTTGATAGACGCCATATGAATGAAGTTAGTGTTGACAAAACAATGAGTGGGATGACACCACAGTATTTCCGCATCTTGAAGCCTAATTTGAAGCCGATAATCCCTGGTTGTAAGGCTTACAACAAACCAATCACAATTCAGCAAAAGAAACTTGGTGATGTTAAGTCATTAATGAAGTACCTACAACCAAATGCAGTGCAGTTTATAAAGTCACTTGTTGGATCTGATGAGCCATGTAATGAAGACGAAGATTATGATGTTACAGAAAATCAGTAAAGAATGCTGTATGGAGTGCAGCGGGTACATTTAAAATTATTTTTCACATGTTTATTCACAAAAGTATTAGAAGTGTTCTGGTTTTCATCCCCATGATTTGTAATAAAGTATAATCTATATGAATAAAAGTTCAATAGCTGGTATAATACATGTTTGTTCGAAATAATACTCTGTTATTTCAAAAACATCCCAAGTCCACTTACTTTGTACATCCCTCAACTGTCACAGACGAGACTTACAAAATTCATAATAACTGGGAATATTCACAAAATGTATTATTCATATAACGGGAATAAATAATTCCAACTTCCACAAATACCTTTAATGAAAAATAGTTTTTTGTATCTCCTGTAAAATTTTGGTTTCTGGAATTGGGATGTTCTTGAAATCACTGTTTCATTCTTCACTTTAAAAATAAAAGGGGAAATAATGCCCGAACCACATCCATAGATGTTATGCCCCTCGTATTATCAGAGGAAGAATGTACCGGTACTCAAGATTTTTATTTTCTTTTAATAATGTTTTTACAATGTGTTCTTATATGCACATCTGTCACTATCCTTTGAACTTTCGTTTGTAACACAAAAATAATTACGGTATGTTTACGTAGCTTCAGATGAGTTGCCCCAGAATATTTATAGTATTAGAAGTGTTTATAAAGTGATTCAATTGAGGTAATCACACTTGTATCATCTACAAATGAGATTACCTGCAATAGATTATTTATGACTGAGGCTAAATAATTATTAATATAAACTAGAAACAATAATGGACCTAAAAATTGATCCCTCGATAACTCCACGTTTAACTTAGTAGCACCAAGCGTACCAAGTGTCATAGCGGTCAGTGCTCTGTAAGCAAAGATAGACTCTCGACGAAAACGCTTAAAGTAGGAGTTCTATAGTGCGAAGTGTCTTAATTTTAGTTAATCATGTTACAATTGTAAATAAGCTCTTAGAATTAATCATGGTAACAAGAAAGATAAAGTGATTGAAATTGAAGAGAATATAATTATGGAAGATTGTGTGAGACGTGTGTTGAAAGACGCTCTGCAGGACCAAGCCATGTTGCAAGGTATTGCCAACATAGGCCTAATAAGTGATATCGTAGTGGGTGAGCTTAGGACGACGGTAGAAAAGAAAACGGAGGTGATAAAGCAGTTAGAACAGTCGCTCAAAGAAAAGGATGATAAAACAGCAAAACTGGTAGCGCATGTTCTGGAGAAAACAGACGACATCGAGCAGTACCAAAGGCGTCAGTGTCTTCGAATTGATAGAGCTTTGCGTCCTGTCATAGTTAAGTTCGTTAGCTACGGAAGCGAAGGGAGGTCTTCAGAAACAAGAGGGGTCTGAAGGACAGTTATACGAGATCCGTGAAGATCTGACACGGTTGAGACATAATCTGTTGCAACAGTGTATCACCAGGTATGGCCTTATCAATGTGTGGACTTGGGAACGGTGTTATACACGTTAAAGGAAGTTCTAAGTGACGCATTACCCGTGTCGGTGATATAGTTTAAAGCGTGAGTCAGTGCCACATGAACTTTGAAACAGAGGCATTCTTATTACAACTTACTCTACCTTTGTAATTATTTTCTTTTATCTTTTATATGTTTATATATCGTCCTATTATACTTAGGTATTTTACCGGTAGTATCTAGTTTAGTTAGGCCTATATAATCAACAGTAATCTCACTAGAGGTTTTATTTATCTAGAGTAAATCAAAACTCGAATGGGATTTAATTGATTATTACACGATGAGAAGAAAGTATATAAAGATTGGAAGTAACAAATTACTCCAATACAATAAAATATGAATTGGCTTACGAAAATACAACTGTCTTCAAATGTATTATTGTACCATCTCAACATTACGCTAGATAGCAATAGTGTTTTATGATTATGTTTTCTTGTTATCAGTTGTGCCAACTATGGAATCTTCATTGAACTCTGTGGACGGTTACTAGTCAAGAAGGCTTTGTTGATTCAGTTTCATTTTTATTAAAACATTTGCATTCCACTTCAATCATCGGGATCCCAGTAATCAACGTCACTTGACAGATGATTTTCAGTAAATCTTAGTATTAAACAATCTCTGATACGTGACTATCCATAATATCATATAGCAGAAGCTATAACAAACATAACCTAAATAATATAAACAAGTGTTAGAAAAGTTTGAATTAGGAATGATGAAATAAACAAGAAACGTTTTAATTAACGATGATGAAATAAGAAGTAAACATAAATAATTTTAAAAGAAACAATTATTGAAAGTACAATTTTCAAACTTGAATGTTTTAGTGGTTGGTGGTTCAGTTGATGTTATATTGGACGTGTGCGTAAAAGAAGTGAACTCGTTGATGTACATGGTGTATCCCTCAACTTATTCAGGATTTCCGAATGGTGCTCTTCATATATGACCAGTGATCTTTATTAATTCTTGTTCTTGAATGCCAATGCGAGACAATATTTGAAAGTGCTGTGCATCGACTGGAGTGGTTTGTAATTTTCTGTTTTTTACGTTCAGACAGTGCAGTTTGAAATGTTGGCAAACAAAGAAACAAATGCTAGGGACGCGATAAAATTGCGCGATAAGCAGCCATGATTGGTTGAAAGACGTCCTTTCGTACCGTTTTATTGGTCAAAAGTAGTGTGACGTAGTAAAAGTGTATAATAGCCATAGTTAAAATGTGTCTCAGTGAAACTTACAGCAGAGTCCGTATAGGCCAGTTTCTATTATGCTTTTCCAATTCTCTGCGAGCTAAAGCAAGGAGATGCACTATCACCTTTACTCTTTAACTTTACTCTAGAATATGCCATTAGGAAAGTTCAGGATAACAGACAGGGTTTGGAATTGAACGGGTTACATCAGCTTCTTGTCTATGCGGATGACGTGAATATGTTAGGAGAAAATTCACAAACGATTAGGGAAAATACGGGAATTTTACTTGAAGCAAGTAAAGAGATAGGTTTGGAAGTAAATCCCAAAAAGATGAAGTATATGATTATGTCTCGTGACCAGAATATTGTACGAAATGGAAACATAAAAATTGGAGATTTATCCTTCGAAGAGTGGAAAAATTCAAATATCTTGGAGCAACAGTACAAATATAAATGACACTCGGAGGAAATTAAACACAGAATAAATATGGGAGATGCCTATTATTATTCGGTTGAGAAGCTTTTGCCATCTAGTCTGCTGTCAAAAAATCTGAAAGATAGAATTTATAAAACAGTTATATTATCGGTTGTTTTGTATGATTGTGAAACTTGGACTCTCACTTTGAGAGAGGAACAGAGATTAAGGATGTTTGAGAATAAGGTTCTTAAGAAAATAATTGGGGCTAAGAGGGATGAAGTTACAGGAGAATGGAGAAAGTTACACAACGCAGAACTGCACGCATTGTTTTCTACACCTAACACAATTAGGAAAATTAAATCCAGACGTTTAAGATGGTCATGGCATGTAGCACGTATGGGCGAATCCAGAAATGCTTATAGAGTTAGTTGGGAGACCGGAGGGAAAAAGATCTTTGGGGAGACTGAGACGTAGATGGGAGGATAATATAAACATGGATTTGAGGGAGGTGGGATATGATGACAGAGACTGGATTAATCTTGTATAGGATAGGAACCGATGGCGGGCTTATGTGAGGGCGGAAATGAACCTCCGGGTTCCTTAAAAGTCATTTGTAAGTAAGTAAGTAAATCATAGTTATAATTTCGTACTTTTAGAACTTTCGTCTGTAAACTTCAGCATTGAGACAAGTGAATAGTCGTTAAGTTGGCAACATTAACACATTACAATAGAAATCCGACAGACTCTGACAAGGAAGAAGGCAATGACCCTGTCCCCCTCTCTACCATAGACCCAAAGAGCACCCTCGAAGCTCTGTATGTCATAAAGGAGGGCTTTTTCTGAATATTCTCATTCTCTTAAAATTGCTCACGTTAATAGTCAAAGTTTAGTTTCGCACATCGATAAAATTCACGCAATATTTACACCTTTGAATACCCATGCTAGATTAATATCTTAATTCCGGCTGAAACCGTCATTAACTAATGCTATTGTTCACCTGAATAAGTATACGTTAATTCGTAATGACCGCTTACATACGGTAGGCGAGGAGGCGGCGTTGCATCATATGTTAGGTCAGACCTAAACCCCAAAACTATTTATGCTTCTCCCAGTGAACCTACGGCTCACGCTGAAATGTATTGGTAGAAATCAATTTATCTTTCTTAATGTCTTATCTATCAACCGTCCAGAGTAAATGACACCCATTGACACCTCTTCTATTGAAGCAGCTTTAGTTAATGTTCTTCCTAATTATGAACACGTTGTAATGATGGGCGACCTCAATACAAATCTCATTGCAACTGAAGACTATTCTACTAGACAACTACTGACAATCGTGTGATAATTATGATTATACTTCCCCTCAAATCGACACATCACACTCAGTATAGTGAATCACTACTTGACCTTATAACTACAAATAATCCTGACTGTGTATTAAATCACGGTCAATGTGCAGCTTCAGGCATATCAGTTCACGATATAATCTATCTCACATATTCTCTCAAGTGTCCCAAGCCAGTGCACAAAACTGTAACATTCCGTAACTTAAAACGTGTTGCCGATACAATACAGCATTGACTGTAGACGCGCTGAAAGTACCGTGGCATACTATCTTGACATTACGGACAGTAGACGAAAAAATTGACCGACTTAATGAATATATATTATCACTATTCGACAATCACCCGCCCATCCAGACGAGACGTATTAAGAGAGCTCCTGCCCCCTGGATAACTACTGAACACAAGACTCGACTTTCAGAGACACGGCACATCGTAAGTGAAGACATGATAAACTGAAGCAAATCTTCAACATTACGAAACAAGACGACTCAGGCAGTAAGAAATACAAAACTGAGGTTTTTCCATGAACTTATGAGTGGACTCAGATTCAGCCGACCTGTGGAGGAACTTACGAACAATAGGCTTAGGGCGCAGCAAGACGTGACACCATTCACAGTAGACGCACTGAATGACCACTTTGTATTGACACAATCAACGGGCGTGAACGAAACAACAAAACAACGTACAATTGACGAACTAAAGAGTATTCCCCTACCAGAGAGGGAAAAGTTTCACTTTCTGTACTGCTCATATGATGACATAAAGAAGACAATAAAGCGTATTTCGACTAAAGCTGAAGGATCAGATCAAATTGGAATAAAACTACTTCTGAAAATTATTGTCGTAATACTACCAACCTAGACCCATATTTTTAATGCCTCACTCATAACCTCTACATATCCTAAACTTTGGAAACAAGCCCTCATTAGACCTATCCCGAAAAGCAAAATTTCTGAATCCTCAGACGACTATAGACCAATTATTAGTATCTTGCCAGCTCTGTCAAAAGCACTGGAGCGCGTAGTATATAAGCAACTAACTGACTATCTCAATGAGCATCACTTACTTGAGGACTACCAGTCTGGTTTCCGATCAGGACATAATACTACTACTACTACTACTACTACTACTACTACTACTACTACTACTACTACTACTACTACTACTACTAACCTTTTAAAAGTGACTGAAGACACTTGAGAAACCAGTGACAGAGAAGAACTAACGCTACTGACATTACTAGACTTCAGCAAAGCTTTTGACACAGTTGACACGGATCTCCTTTTATGTAAACTCAAAAACTACAATCTTTCTAACAATGCCGTAGCTTGTTTCGATTCCTACCTTCGCGAACGCGATCGCCAACAATGTGTATCAGCTGATGGTCAATTGGCGTACCGTAAAGGTCGGAATCCTTCAGAGCTCGGTTCTTGGGCCATTTTTCTTACACTTTACATAAATGACGTAACAAAGATCTTAAAATATTCTAAACACCACCTATACGCTGATGACTTATAACTCTACATTCATTCCCGAACTTGTACAATCAATCACTCTGTGATCAGAATTAATGAAGATCTAGGATCTGTAGCTCAATAGGCGCAAAAATTTGGACTCAGATGAAATCCAGACAAACCACAAGCCATAATAATGGGCCACCAATGAGCATTAAACAAAACAGATCTAGCTACTCTATAAAATGCAAAAATAAATAATGCCACAATTACATATAGTAAAACAGTAAAAAATTTAGGAGTATTTCTAGATTCAAATTTAAATTTTCAAAGTCAAGTGACCTACATATGTAAGAAAACTTTTTCCATAATTCATTCCCTCAGACTCTTAACTTATGTTCTGCCTCTCAGCTTTAAAAAGAACCTGATCCAAACTTTAATGATGCTCCACTTCGATTATTGTGATTCTCTATTGTGCTGCTTTAGATTCGGCACACCATGTTCATTTCTTTCCTTTCATTTTCTTTATTTCTTTTCTATTCTTATTTTTTTTTTATTATTAGTTACCCTCACCTTTCATAGGTGGCTTCACTTCTTCTTCATTTTTGAGTCTTTATTTCTCCTTTAGATAGCTTGTTTTATTTCCACCATTATTGCTCTCCTTTTCCTCACGTATAAGGAGCGAATTTAAATGATCACGTGTCTCGGGGTTTAAATGTCATTTTGCATTAATTATTTATTAGCGTCGGTTTTTCTGTGGGAGCATTTCCATACAGGGCAGTTTCGGGGAGACCTTCTGGGAGTAAGGTTGGACGACAGTGTTGGAGAGCTGTGGGGGAGCTGTGTGTGTTGGGGACCCAATGACTATCTGTGATGTGATGACAGAGTAGTCAGGAGTCGAACGGGGATTGTGATTTATTACGGATAAAGGCATAGCCAGTCTACGGAGTGGTGTGCTATGTGAGGATGGAAGTATGAGTGTGGCAGAGAGAGGCCATTGTTGTGTTGGACACGAGATCGGTCCGCCAAGGATCGTAACAGGTTTTTATAAAGCAATAGAGTTGGTTTTGTTGTAATTAATAGTAAGAGTTTGATTCCCTATGGAGTATGAGATTATAAGCTGGCATTCCTCAAGCAGTGCTGCATTAGTTATATTGGGGTTTTGTAATAGGGTTTTCTACTATGTCAGGCAAGTGAGGACTTGTCAGATTAGCTACTTATGAGTTCAATTAAGAAGCACAGATGGCAATACTAGTATATGTATTCACGAATGCCAGTTCAGTGAACTGCAAAAATAAACAAAGTTAGTTGGAGTGGTGAATTATAAGTGATTGTACTCTTATGGGAGACCTTGGTTCATTTCCATTTTTCGGCAGAGTTATTAATAAATGTGAACAGTGTGAGTTGATGATTTACATGAAGTATTTTCTTTGCACCACCTTACCAAAGAGACAGTCGACCCTATCATAGCTTTCTACGGCGGGGTGATATTTTATTGTTGTAGTATTGTTTACTCAATATTTTTACCATCTATACAAAGTAAAGAAAAGCTCACAGTTGCACTACTCACGAATCTAAATACTGGTCTTGCCCACAGACTACAGTGTGTTTACAATATCTGTGTTAGTTTCGTTTGTAACATTAGAAAATTCGATCATGTAACACCGTCACTAGAATTGTTGTCTTGGAATCCACCTAAAGAAAGAAGATTCTTCAATTCCCTCTTATTTCGGAATATGTATGATAAGACTTTCTTGTGTTAAATTTTAACGTACCTTGTTAACATGTTTCGACCTATTTTGGGTCATCTTCAGAACTGAAGAAGTGATACAGTGTTAAAAGTTGTGTAATCAAGATGTATTACTATTTAAAATCATCCACACCTCCACATCCTCTTACGTAACATCTCGTTTTGCTTACCTTTCACTACCTCGAATCCGGAACATGTACCTCCTCTCTATTCCTCTGCAGAACATCCTTCTACTCACCATCTTTCAGCATATCGATTCCACGCCTCTCCCTGACCATTCAGAGACTGTCGAACAATATCAAAATTCAAATTTAAATTAAAGAATCACATTCTAGTTCATGGAATTGCTTGTTGAAGACCTGTCAGGTTGCACAATTTTGGCTTAACCCATGACATATACCGGTAATAAATATTGTAACTATGCTGTTGTAAAATTGACAATTAACCTTTAACTGGTGAGGTGATATTTTTGTGACATATCTGGTGAGGTGGGATTTGGTACACCCCAATGGAAATTGGCCTTAATATGAAAACTGACAGCAATAAAAATTTACAAACTTGCATTTATAGTTAGTGTATTATTTAATGCTCATATCTATCATAAAAACAATTACAAAATTAATCTCAGTAATCATAAAACATAATGTTACATATCTATTTACAAAATCGTCAGAAAAATGACTTTCTGTCTATAAATATAACACTTTTCCAAATTATTATAACACATCCTAATATTATGTCTGTTTTTGAACATGTAACGAACATCTGTGTAGTATCTTAGTGAGAGAGAAGCGCCACTGTTTTATATGAAGGCAAATTTACAGATCGCAATCAGTACAATATTTCACTGTACATGTACCACAGATTGGTGTTTTACAGTCAGAGCACTTGAACCTTGTTTTCCTGTCACTTGTCTTGGGACATTTGCCACATCTCACCTGCCGGTCAAGTTGTGGAAGACTGTCGGGAGAAGCGGGATCTGTTTTCTTTCTCTCTTCCCTATCGCAAGCATTGTCAAATTGGAGGAACAATAGAATAATGTAGACACGCTTCAAAGACATTGTGCAACGGAAAATGTTCCGTCCTGTACCGTCTGTGGCAAACAATGCTTCAAGGTCCTCATTGTTAGATATGAAGATTGATGCAAACATCAATATTCCTAGGAAAGATTTGAGTTCAATAATATCAATATCTCTGTAATCATATCGATTTTGATGAGATAATTTCTGTCTGACTTGTGCCAGCTTTTCATTTGTCCGTAGAATCACTTCTTCAAACAATTCTTCATTGAATAAGAGCTCCCAAGATGAACGATGACTGCAGTATATTCCAAGCTGCTTAGCAGGTCCAATTATCCCAGGGAGATGTGTAACTATGTTGTGTTTTCTTGTGCGTACGTTTTCCTTAGGCCCTTCCGCTGACCATTTGAATTTGTTTTTTCCCTGGTAGAATTTCAGATTCTTTTTAGTCCTTTTTAGCTGAGGTGATCTGCTTTCGGCAACTGCAACTGATTATTTCTCCCCTGATTCATTCTCTGTATCAGAGATTTCTTGTTCTGTCTCACTGTCATGATCACTTTGAAAATCTGGTGCAACTGTATCACCTTCATCGCCGCTATGATTACTCTCGTCATTGCGAACAATATGATTTGCCCAGTCCTCGAACCCAGAATGATTCACATTCACAGTCGCTTTTGAGGATGTCATTACTGAAACATGAAGAAACGTCGGCGCTAATTACAATTGCAAACTGAAGTACCATTCCCGTAAAATAAGCAAAAATGCATCTAAATGCTGAGACCTAAATTAGTTACGTACCTGGTGAGATGGGGTTTGGTGAACCCCTAATGCATAAGAATGACGAAAATTCTTACACCAGCTGCAGCATACCACGTCCACTCTCTTGGCAGACTGCAAACAGACTGACTGAAAGCTACCTAGGCTGTCGTAGCCCCCACCACAATATTTAAGAAGCAGTGGCGGTTTGTATTTTCATTGGGGTTCCACAAACCCCACCTCACCAGCTAAGGGTTAATATGTAATGTATTTATTATTATTATTATTATTATTATTATTATTATTATTATTATTATTATTATTATTATCATCATCAGTTATCACTATCAACATTGTTATCTCCGTTTTTCATTATTTTTCTTCCTGTGTTAGCTCGATGAGAGCTCTATAATGTTCTTTTGACCCTGTTGACCCTCTAAAGGGCTTTAACTTAATTTGTATTATTTTCGTCATTGTTTGTATTTCTTTTTTGTATTTATGTATGCTATCTGGGGCCCAACATTAATCAATGAAATGATAAGTTTATATTTTAACACTCAAGTAATGGAAGGGCTGAACCTTTATTTAAACAAGTTTTTTTATCCTCTATCAAATGTGCGACATCTATCATCGATGGAATTGTCTATTAGGCCTACTTATCCAGCTTGTGGGTCAGGGGTCAATCAAAATATTCGGCCTTTGTGATTCAACCCTGAGCCTCATGAATGTAAAAATCAAATATATTCACTATGAAATGGAGTCGAGATAAACATGCGGAGGTCAGTCACAAATCAAATTATGATTATTATCTTAAAGACTGCTTGCATAATCCAAATTAATCTATTTGAAGTACCCTTTTAAAGAATAATAGAATGCACATAGTAAAAGAGAAGACAAAGCTCGAAATATATTAAGAAACTGCAATTTTTCTTATTTTTATTTATAATTCCCCACTTATACCTTAACTATTTTCACATATCATATTATATTATAATTTATTTTATTTACGTAACAAATCATCTTAAGCTGATGAGATTAAATGCTGTTGAAATTCTGAGAATTTTACCAACAAGTCACCTCTCAATCAAATTCTTTTTTTTTTCTTCCTTTTTTTTAACCTACAGTAGCGCTCAAAAGTATTTTGTAGTTAAGGTTTTATGTTGTCAGTACTGTTTGCATGCAGTTACAACAACGCAAAGCACACAGCTGTGTCATTCTTTGAGTAGCATCACGTTGCTTTGGTAACGTATCTAGGAAACACGCAAGTTCATAGAATAACAATATAAATGCATATTCCATTAGCTCATACTTCCAAATTTCACGAGAAGATCCCTGCGAGGGGAGTATGGTCCTTGCGGAGTAAGAGGAGAGTAAGCTAGTGACTCGGCGTTCTTGAAGGAGCAGGTGGATGGGAGTGATATCATTGGCTGGCTGGTACAAGGCTTGGTCAATGGCCGGCCGGTTCAGGTTATAAGAGTGGGGGGAAAAACTCGCATTCCTTGCTCGGATCTTCTCGTGAAATGCGGACTGTAAGTATTTTGTGGTTTGATTTGGTGGCATGGTATATATTAAATACTAGTGTTTAGATATTTAAACAGTGCTTGTGTATTTGTACAGACCGTTGCAAGGATGCCAAAACAAAAGGAATACGGTACTCTGTGGATGTGAGACAAGTCTGTTTTAAACGCTTTGAAGAAAGGAAAATCGCAGTCTAGCTTTGTTAAAGATTTCGGTATATCACAACAACCTATAAATGTGTGGAGTCGACAGCAAAAACAAGAAGGGTCAGTAGACAATAAGCCAATGTCTGGTCGTCCTCAAAAAACAACAATGAGGGATGACAGAATCATTTGTAAGCAGTCGGTTGCTGATCCATGAAAATCGGCTCGGCAAATTAGGCATGATCTAGAGTAGCACCATGGACTGAACCTACATGTCTCTACTGTGAATCGTCGCCCAGTAGCTGGTGATTTAAATGGTAGACGACCATCACGAAAACCACTCATAAATCCAAAAAATAGGAAGAAATATATCAAACATGGAACACTACAGACTGGTATAAGGTGTTATGGAGTGATGAGAATAAATTTAATTTATTTTCTTCTGTTGGTGTGCAAAAAACCAAAAAGACAACAAAAAATACCAGGTACTGATTACTAAGCATGGTGATGGTAGCATCATAGTGTGGGGATGCTTTCCTAACAGTGGAGTTGGTCCTCTAGTCCAAATAGAAGGAAATATGGATCGTTTCTTGTATAGTGATATTTTAGAAAAGAATATGGTTCCAGATGGGAGGAAGAATATGCCACTTAAATGAATTTTTCAGCTGGACAATGATCCAAAACACACTTCCAACCATTTAAAAAAATTCTTTGGAGATAAAATAATCAAACTTTTGGATTGGCCAAGCCAAAGAGCAGATCTTAATCTTATTGAACATCTCTGGGATAAATTGGATCGACGTGTTTGTCGTAGATGTTACTCAAATCAGTATCAGTTCTTTGCTGCCTTATTGAAAGAATGGTCACAACCTCCACATGAGCGACTGCAAAATCTTGTGGATTCAATGCCAAACAGATGTGCTGCTGTGATCAAAGCTCAGGGGTACCAACGAAATACTGATTTTTTTTCTCAGAGTCCAGAATATTTTTGTTTTATTGTTACATACTTAGACTTACAAATTATTTTTGATCCAGAAGAATTTTCAATAATTTTTTTACGCAAGATAACTCTGTTTAAACTAAATATATTTTGGTACTAAATGGATTAGAAGTACATACTTTTCAATTATTCACTGGCAATTTTTTCTATTCAATATTTATCTTTATGTAATTGTGACATATGCTTTCTACAAAATACTTTTGATCGCTACTGTACTTCCATACCCGTAGCTCAAGAGTGGCTACAGTACTGTCATTTGAAATGTATACGAAATTAAATTAATTTCACAAATATACACAATTTACATTTGTTTAATTTGTGACTACCTGTACTAAAATTAAATAATTACGATTTGCTGAAGCTTTATTTTTTATTTATTTCATTGTTTTACACAAAATTTGATATTTGTTCCAACATTTTTGAGGACTGGAATAGTGATTCGTGGGTCCCAATTAATAATAACTCTAGGAATTGTATTGTTTCAGTATAAGCACTAGCTACTCTATATAACATTACATCAAGTCTAACAATTGCTAACACGTGATGCAAAACACTGCAATAAATTTCTTTTTAATTAGATGTTATACACTCGAATAAATTAAAAAAAAAACAGTTTTTTCTGAGTCTCTAATATTACAGTAATACCAACTTTGAAAACTTGGTAAATACAAAGTTGGCATTGACAAAGCTTTTTTTATTGATATCTTAGTAGTATAATAATACCAAAAAATAAATATTATTTAATCATAACTGTGCCATCCTTCGCCTAGATATTTTTGTTACTCCCCTTTCTATGGCTGGCAACTACACGTGTATTCTAGTTCTTATCCATTATAATTATTCTTAAATGGAAGACTTATAATGTTTGCAGTATCCAGCAAACATTCAGACAGACTTGAATTTAACCCAAACATTCTCCAATTTAAGGCATCAGCAATCCATTGAAAAATTTCTTGCTAGTTTTTTATACCTCTTACATAAATGTTCATCATAATCAGACATCATCTATATATCTTTCCAACGCTAGTAATAATTTCCAGTGCTGAGATCATCTGTTATTTACGTATGTTATATAATCACACTGCATAGCAGAAAGATGAAATATCCTGAAAAAAACACACACTACTCTTTGTTCATTAAAAAAAATAAATACAATAAAAAAGTTTAATTTCTTTAGTTCTGATCATGTGCCGTGCTCGGTGATCATAGCACTTGTGTTCACCACCTTTCAGACGTTCTTGATGAACCAGAACAGAATACACACTCGATTTGAACAATTCACAACAAAACATCACATGGGCAGTTGCTGTCGTCCAGTGGTTTCCTGGTACAATATATATAGGCCTGATGCTTGCTCTGTCAGATGCTTCCAGCTGTAGTTTCAAGGTTCAAAGAAACTCTTAGAACTGTTTGTGGTTGCCATTTTGATTTAAAATTAATAGTTTCACTGCAAGCAGACAAGTAGTACATTTCTTCTCGATATCTTTACTACAAATAGTTTCTTGGTAACACATGTTTCTGAGGTATGCTTTACCCGGAAGCCATGATAATAAACACACTCACACACACATATATTATATATGTTACATTTTTTTATATTTTTTCAATATTAACTCCATTAAAGAAACAAGAAACATCACTCTGGTGTAAAAATGTTATGACTGCACTGTTTGTTAGAACACTGGAAACATTATTATTATTATGGTTAGGGCTTCGATACATCCAAACAAAAGCAAGAAACCAGACCACACATTTGTTTTCTAATGATTGAATGGATCTATATCTGAGGTATATCCTGTCCAAGAAAGAAAATGTAATGCTTCATAAATAAGTGTAATGCATTGGATCAGAGATTTCTTTTAACATCCCTCAGAACTTCGAAGAAAAGTTTTGTAAGTCTGATTATTCCTTGTAAGTAGAGGGAATACCTGTAATAACACTTCTAAGAATAATCATGTAACTATTTGTGAATGAAAAAATGACTGCAATCAATACAATATGCATATAAAACTAATTACCACTAAGAAACTGTTATTTTATAATAATAATATTAATAATACTCACTGCATGAGCAGTATAGTTTTTCTCTCTCGCTCTCATTCTCTCTTTCTCATTTGGAACTTGGTTTTGTTATGCAGTCAAGTCAGTCTATGGGTACATTATGTTTATTGTCTGAAAACATTGTAGCGACAAATCTTATTGTAGTTAATTTTCTTAAAATAAATACTTCCCTCACCATTCATTTTGCAGGAGTCAAGCATGATTACATCTCCGTTGTTATTAGCAACTGGACAACTGGACCCTGGGGGCTCCTTTCGACTTGCAAGCTTAGAAATCTAAATACATGAACCCCAACATGTCATGATAACAAAACGTGAGTGTAATATTTTAGAAGCATTTATACATTTAAATAGGGAAAAGGAGAAACATTTTTCATCTAATACAGTATAAACACATAGGGTAAAAATTTGCACTCTTTAAAATACAGTTAAAAGATGGCTTTTAAAATTTTCTCATAATTATACTGCAGTTATTTTAGTTCATCTTTTTAAGATTCAATCATTCTACAAGGGATATTCTATTATCTAAGATTTACACCAAACTGTATAACATAATTATAAAAAATTACATAGTGCAGTTACATAACGTTACAACATTTTTAACAACCACCAAACAATAAAACCCACTTACAAGTTTAAAGCCCTCACCTACCTTCATAGTACGGTACCATTTACATAGCAAAATTGGTCATTTCAACTGCTTTTGGCACTATACATTGACCTAAATGTACTTCAATGTTAAGACTCCAGTGTTCGTATCTGACTACCTTGTGTATAACAACATGTGGAAGTAGTCTACCTTCATTCGCACATTAAAAAATGTCTACTAATTATTGTCTTTTGTATCAATCACTTATTTTGTTGGGTATGTATGAAAAAGATATTGTCTCACTGACCTTATTTTTAACAGCTTGTTGTTCATACATCACAAAGAATATGCGGAGATGAACTAAAACAGGCTCAATTTATCATCCTAGACATGAATAATAAATCATAAGTTACCGGTACATAGTGTTATAATACATACATAGCATACTTTTAATATTTAAACCATCGGAACCACGTCATAATTCACAAATTCGATTATCAACTGACTGTATTAACATGAAGTGAATTCTAGATTTGCAGATCAGATCAAACTAACACGGCTCTTTTAATTCAATTTATCAATTTTATATGCAGATGTATGCAGATCGTATAATTTTGTTACATAATTACTTCTTCCAAAGTCTCTTTATTCTCATGTTAACATATTACTCAACTCTGAAAGAACCTCTTACTTTATTATGCGTTTAATAAGTTAATAAATAAATCTCAGCATCTAATTACGTGGTTCTCTCTGTATTTCATTCAAAAAAACTTTCTCTCTTGCAAATAACAGAAGAATATTCGCACTTCATCTATTATCAAAATATAATAGCAATTTTCTAAGGTTTTGTGAAACCAGGACTTCATTTAATGAATGAATTTCAAAATCGTACAAAATTCTATAATTTATGAATAAAATGATAGCCTTAAGTAAACATCATGTTTAATAGCAAAATTATATATTAATAATAAATGACAACAACTCTCATTCCATTTAACCTTAAAAACTCCAGAAAAAGAGACAGTTTGCACTACTAGTAGTAACTTCATAGACTATATATATATATATATATATATATATATATATATATATATATATATATATATATTTTTTTTTTTCGATAAGATGTCAAATTAGTCATTAGTCTTTGTATTTACAAGAGATAACGAATTCATAGTTTTTATGTGAAAGTGAAAACGAAAGTTTTCATTACATGTCAAGAATAATTTAAAATTTAATTCGAGCGAAAGAATGTTTTGAGTTTATCTTCATTTTAAGTTTGTAGTAAAAGCCGCCACTTTATACTGAGCTTCAGAATGGAGGTAGACTTCTTCAACTTCAAAATAGAAACCAAAAGAGCTGGAATTTTAAATGTACAATATATACAATTCACAGATATTAATAGAGAAGGCAGTTTTCAATTCAGGTGAAGCTACATATTCCTTTGACAAATCAATTGTTGAACTCAGAAACAAATATTTGATAAGTGAAATTATTTTCTTGTGTTATTTCAC
Organism: Periplaneta americana; assembly: GCF_040183065.1. Lineage (NCBI taxonomy): Eukaryota > Metazoa > Arthropoda > Insecta > Blattodea > Blattidae > Periplaneta > Periplaneta americana. The sequence goes on along the minus strand of NC_091122.1, from coordinate 79,811,302 downwards.
GATGAAGGAAAAGTTTGCCATGTGCCATCTATGATGCTGCTATTAAAATGGATTTTCCCCAAAAGAAACTTCAAAAGAAAATAATGAAACAAGTCCCTATATGCACTCTAAGCGAAGAAATTTTTAAAGAATTAAATATTTTACCACTCCCCTGCATCTACATTCTAGAAATAGTTTGCTTAATTCATAAAAATCTTAACTATTTTAAAAGGAACTCTGAAATTCATGACCATAACACTAGAGCTGCCAACAACTTGCATGTAAATTGTCATACTATTACCAAAAGTTTTAACAGTACTTCACATATAGGTATCTTATTTATATAACTAGATACCTGGAGATATTAAACATTTAAATTATGAATATTTCAAAACCAGAGTAAAAACTATTTTCCTTCAGTCCATGCCTTTCAAAATTACTGATTTTTTACATTAAAGCCACAAAATGGAATACCTACCTTCATTACTGTTGCACATAATTTTTCCTCTAAAAATATTAATAATAAACATACAGAATATCTAAGATGAAGTCTTTTGCCTGTTAAAGGATCAATTGCTCTCCTAATAAATCACCTCAGATGATACAGTAACTTTTTTCATGTAATCTCATTATATATCTTGTTTGTAAGAGTTATTCCATTTATCTTAATGTCTTTGTAAACTGAAAATTTAATATGTATCTTTGTTATTTATCGCATATTTTGTTAGTTTCACTATTTCTTTGAAGAACTTAAAGTACCGTATGTTAAAATTAATTCATACTAGAAATCTTATTTTGTTTGTGTGTGTGTGTGTGTGTGTGTGTGTGTTTGTGTGTATATATGTTTGTGTGAATACCTAATGACGAACCTATAATCTGTAATAGATTACACAGGGAATAAATAAATACAATACAAAACAAAGTTGTCTTATGAACTTGCTTTCTAGTAAACACGACTTATATGATGAATGTTCTCATCTTACTCTCCTAGCTATATAACTCTGATAAAAAAACACAACTATTGTGAAGGAAGTTATTAATAAATAAATGAACATCACAACGGTGTTTGAACAGGGTCGGAATAAATATACTGATAGGCGATTAACAAATTTTTAATGTGTGTCACTGATTATTCAGATACACTTAAGATGACACCTCACACATCAACAAATGTGTAATTATGAATTCTCGGACATTTTATCGAATAATTTTTTCCTAATCCAACACTACTAACAGACATATTTCTTAAATTTTAATTTTTCTAATATTTTATTCCTAGTTGAATTTTCCTAAATCAATGTGTTCCAATAGCTCTAATTCCTAATGAGCTATTTTTCATATGGAAGTTTACACAATACATATTATATTATTATTATTATTATTATTATTATTATTATTATTATTATTATTATTACTATTATTATTACTGTTACGGGTTACATCAGCTTCTTGTCTATGCGGATGACGTGAATATGTTAGGAGAAAATACACAAACGATTAGGGAAAACACGGAAATTTTACTTGAAGCAAGTAGAGCGATCGGTTTGGAAGTAAATCCCGAAAAGACTAAGTATATGATTATGTCTCGTGACCAGAATATTGTACGAAATGGAAATATAAAAATTGGGGATTTATCCTTCGAAGAGGTGGAAAAATTAAAATATCTTGGAGCAACAGTAACAAATATAAATGACACTCGGGAGGAAATTAAACGCAGAATAAATATGGGAAATGCGTGTTATTATTCGGTTGAGAAGCTCTTATCATCCAGTCTGCTGTCCAAAAATCTGAAAGTTAGAATTTATAAAACAGTTATATTACCGGTTCTTCTGTATGGTTGTGAAACTTTGACTCTCACTCTGAGAGAGGAACATAGGTTCAGGGTGTTTGAGAATAAGGTGCTAAGGAAAATATTTGGGGCTAAGCGGGATGAAGTTACAGGAGAATGGAGAAAGTTACACAACACAGAACTGCACGCATTGTATTCTTCACCTGACATAATTAGGAACATTAAATCCAGACGTTTGAGATGGGCAGGGCATGTAGCACGTATGGGCGAATCCAGAAATGCATATAGAGTGTTAGTTGGGAGACCGGAGGGAAAAAGACCTTTAGGGAGGCCGAGACGTAGATGGGAGGATAATATTAAAATGGATTTGAGGGAGGTGGGGTATGATGATAGAGACTGGATTAATCTTGCACAGGATAGGGACCGCTGGCGGGCTTATGTGAGGGCGGCAATGAACCTTCGGGTTCCTTAAAAGCCATTTGTAAGTAAGTAAGTAAGTAAGTAAGTAATTATTACTGTTATTATGAGTAAAGTGCTTGAGTTGTGATATCCAGGTTGATGTTCGTGTAATATTGATAGTGTTAATATTAATATTAACAGTGTAATATTGAAGAAATAAACGAATCTACTTATGCACACTCTCCAAAAAGGTAAGAGGATCAAGCCGAAAACGTCACGCTTATAAAATAGGCCTACTGCTGAAGATAACCTACAAATACCATCTAATCAGATCTTAGGAAATGAACTGCATAGGCCTACTGTAGCTTCTGCAATACTCATCCACCTTGCAGGACGATACAATTTGAAGAGAATACTGAGAAGATGCAGTCAAATTGACCAATTATAAAATATCATTGCTCTAAGCGACTTCGTGGAAACATCTGCTTGATACCAATTGACTTACAGGGAGACTTGTTTCTGTTATCAGTACACGATTCATTTCAGAAAACAGAAAGAGAGGATCGATTGGAGCCTTATCTTTGGAATTAGAAGAGATCTCGAATTATTGAGGCAGAGTACTAAGTACCTTGCTTACTTAATTCTTTATTTGTAATACCGGTAATACGAATAATAATAATTATTATTTATTACACAAATTATCCTTAATGAGCTATTGCTCTATCCAAAGCAGTGTAATAAAATGAGCAACCACAAATTCAAAAGATGGCCATAGCATACAGACATATGGAAGGTACTATTGTCATTCATTTTCTTCCTGTTGTACTCGAAATAACGTCAATTCACTATACTATTCTTCGGGAGTTAGTTAACAGAACTGTATAATTTGGAATTGGTATAATTTCCCCAATACAAATCAAGCCACAATAAACAGTGCTGTTGAAGCCTTCTGGGATTCTCATATTTTCCATTTTCGACAATCAATATATAAAGAATTCAAGCCAAGAGTCTTCATGAGTTTGCAATGATCTTACAAATTTAGAGGTCAAAATTTCCATGCATATGTGGCTAGCTCTAGTAGTATTCGTGTCAATAGAAGAAGAGCACGATGCTCACTTTAGATTATTTTGAGAAATGAGTTTATTAGATAAAAGTAGGGTTTTCTTAATAAGTTGTTAATGATTGGTAAAATGTTCGAAATTCACATTAACTCAACCTTAGGTTGTGAGTTGATAGAGCAAGTGCCAGCTCGGTGAAATTTTGGACCCTTTGGACAGCATGGAAGAAGGGCCTACATGTGACAGTGCGATAGAAAGAGTACTGAAAAGTAGGTTTAGTTCTCTGCCTTACGAGGGAAAACTAAATATAATTAAAAGTAACCAATAAAAACTACTTCTTAATAATGACCTCGGTATACAGAGTAAAGGTGTTAAAGCGTTTGTGCGATATTTTAATGAAAATATTTATGACACAGTTCCGTGGTTATGTGGCTGCCATAGATTGCGAAAATTGTTCTGCTGGCCATGCTTGTTATTTTTGCAAGAGAAAAGCGCTTGGAGTCACACTGACTTTGACGACTTAAATAACTTGCATAAATTTCAGAAAAGACGTCAAGTCACACAAAATCACATAATGTGTCTAAAACAATTTACACAGTTCAGGAAAACAAGGATCAAATCGTGTTTAAGTGAACAATTCCGGCTTTCGATAGAGAAACATAATGAGGACATAAAAAGGAACAGAAGAATACTTTCTCAGATGATAAAGGTAGTATGTTTTTTGGGAAAGCAAGAGCTTGCATTTCAAGGCCACGGTGACTCCGAAAGTTCTTTGAACAGAAGGAACTATGTTGAACTGTTGAAGAAATTTGGAGATTTTGATGTAGAGTTATCTTATCAGTTCTCAAATTCGACGGTTTTTCGGGGTTGTCCAGTGACATACAGAATGACATTATCTTCCCTGTTTCGCAACTGACAGAAGAAATCAAGAAGGAAATTTCTGACACTCCTTTCATTGGAATAATTATGAACAAAGCGACAGATTATACAACAGTCACAATTATCTATTATACTGCGGTATGTGACAAAAGCTGGACATATTGAGGAGAGATTTTTGTATTTCAGAGATGCCAGTGACGACAGAACAGCAAATTCTCTAGCATATCATGTATTTAATGTCTTA